>NW_028292585.1:52500-353291 GCF_029948245.1 Actinia tenebrosa
GAAGGTACTTCTACCATGCCTTTAGGACGCCGTGGTTTCATAGAAGCAGCCGACTTGGGTCTTTTGGAATCTGCTTCTCCTTTGGACTTTGCCTGACTAGTCGCTTTGCGCTTTCCTCTTGAACTCATTTGAAAACTCTTTCACTCCACGGATTAAAACTCTTACTCTATGGCTTATGAATAAAAACTAAGGATTTGTAATTCAGTGTCTTGTATACTGATAATTTTATCGATCATTTATAGCCTTTCAGCTTTTCGTTCTGCTTCCGAAAGTAAAACCAGTAATCGATTGATTTCATTAATGTATTTTCCCGCCATTTCCTATGACCATATTTGGTATAACTTACCATATATGGTAAAATTGCAAGATTCGAGTTCTCTACTAACTGATATTTCTGAGAAAGGAGAAGATCCATCTTGTATTTTTGTCACTTAAAAGCATTTTTCTGGCGATCAAGTAAGTATCTCTTATACACCAGGAATTTTAAAGCTATTTAGAATTATTAACGCTTTATTTCGCTGGTATTTTTCGTCGAAATCGAAGAAAGATCCCTCGTGTTAGAGCCATTCATTTCATTTTCTCTTTTCAAAGTTTAGCATCATCAAGAAATGAGTTCCACATCGCAAAAACACAAGAATTTCGTTAGTGAGCCTATGGGCGAGAAGCCAGTGACAGAGCTAGCAGGGATCGGAGAAGTACTTGGAGGCAAGCTTAAAGACAAGGGCTTTGATTGTGCATATGTAGTACTTGGACAGTTCTTGCTGTTGAAGAAAGATGAAGAGATGTTCAAGGAATGGCTGAAAGATTTGGTGAACGCAAATAAGAAGCAAAGCTCAGATTGTTATACTTGCTTAAAGGAATGGTGTGATGCTTTCCTGTAAAAGTCAAAACAGTGGGAATTTAGTATCATATAGTAGCAAAAAATTAGCTTACGCCAAGCTTATAAAATCTTTGACATTTTTATCTAGTTCACGAGTTCAAGTGTAAAAACATCCCTCCTCAAATCTATTGAAGTGGCATCTCTGGGAAAAATAATACTGAATTGCAAAGTGTATTCACATTATGGTTTCAATAAATAAACTGAGTTGTCATGCCATTTCAGTGCTTTAAATTTCTGTGTGTTACTTAATTATCTACTTCCTGTCCTTTATAATTAAAACTTTCACTTTCATTTTATTTGCCCTGTAGAGAGGAAACCACTATGCTGTGAGCAGAGGTTGTTTTTCATCCCCTCCATGGGGCTGCTAGCAGGGAAGGAAACTACCTCAAGCTAGCTAAACAACCAGAACCTGGTTGTACAAAGGGTGCATAGCACTATCCGACAGATAAATCTTGTTCACTAGTTAAATATTGGGTAACAGCGTCACTTTACCAAAGGATTTAGATGTTGAATAGTGCCATCCACTCTTCATACAACAGGACCAAGGTGTCCATCCACTCCTCCTCTCTATCCCTACACGGTGCATAGATGGACAAAACAAGGGGGCAAACTGGTTTGTAAGCAGCTCAAATGCTGCAGTCTGGATAGGCTTTTGAATATACAATTTGCTCATAGTAAACCCCTTTGGGCATGGCCAACTAGGATAGTTATCACTGATTTCATCTGTCTGGCAAACAGGTCGAAGATTAAGAGAAAAAATTAACTTGACCAAACAATCAGTACATCGGTGGTTTGATACTCATCAATCAGCTAAACTTCATTTTGTGAATTAAGTTTTTTAATGCTTTTTTCATGTGCTCAATTTTTACACCAGTTGATTCCCCCCCTTCATAAAATCAGCACAAGTTAAAAGCTGTATGAATGGATATTGAATGTGGTGGAAGTTCGTATCAAATATTTATGCTAAAAAGGTAAAGGTAAAGTACCTATATTTAACGTCGGTAGTTCCTTCAGTTGAAATTCAACTGCTATCAATGGAAGCCGACGGTGCGCACTTTACCCCCTCTCACCATCAATGCTCTGTTTTAAGAGTATTTAAAGCTGAAGCTACACGGATTAGAGAGAAGTCGAAACAGACGTGGAGATCGTAAGGATCGAACCATGGACCTCAAGCTCTGAAGGTCGCACCAACTGAGCTACGCCTGCTCCTATAAATATATGCTGAATTTGTTCACCTACAAAAGCTTCATTTTTTCAAATTGAAAATCTCTTCAAGATGTGGCTGATCACTTCACTCTATCCATTTATTACTAATTTTATCTATGTGGTTAACAAGTTTATTTTTTATAACGCTGCAATTTTATTACAAATGTTTTAAATAAAGTCACAAGGACAATATAGAAATCATTTACTAAGGATGAGATATAAACATTAGTTGTTGAGATATGACTACATAAGTCATCAAACACTATCAAAAGCTAGCAAAGTGCAAACACAGGTCATTTATATATTGCTGTTATCTCAAGAGTGTTTTATGTACTGTTTAACAAATTAAGCAGGAGTGTTTCATCAGGTTTTAAAATATGAGGTGTAGCAAAGTGGTTTTTGACCTGATAAAACATGATCTGTGGGTTTATTGGACAGCTTCGAAAAACTCAGGAATATCTCACAAACCTTTGGTTGAATTTGGGTTATCAAATATGCCGCAAATATATACTTTACAGCAAGTCCCAAGAGACTCCCACAAGTTGGAAACACTAGTCTACCAGATTTTGTGGGTCATCTGTGATTGTACATTAGACTGACCTTCATAAGGCTCTAAGTCTTCATCTTCCTCATTAGAATTCTTTATGTAAAGAATATTAATGAAGCATGAGGAATTTATCGGTTTTAAAAGTCCATGCACAAGGCATGTATGTTCCTTCCAATTGAATCAAAGGCTTATGAATTATATATTCACGAGTTTTTTGAACCTGTATTCAAACACTGAGGTATTGACATGATCTTCTACCCATGTAATTATGGTAGTCATGAAGTTGAAGCTAAGGTTACAGCAATGCCAGTTACAAGAAATGTATAGTTAGTGGGTTAGGTATCAACAAGGAAGATTTCAAACTAGGCAGAGAATCAAAACTGAAACTCTGACTTTAGGATATATTTCTGTTTTGGAAAGTAATATACTGACACAAAGTCTGGGATTCATTTACACAGATATTTACATTTTAAAAATTTTCAGAGCTTCCTGTACTTGAAATGTTACATTTTCAGTTAAGAAGAATTCACCAGGATGTTTAGATGGAAGGGAAAGTTATGCTACTAACTGTTTCCTAATTTTAAATTTTCCTTTTTGTAACTGCCCTATGTACAAATTGGTTTTGTATCCATCATTTCTGCGAACCAATATCTGAAGAAAAACAAAAATGAAATTCATAAAAATAATGAAAACATCTATAGTAACAGCAAATGAAGGAGGGTTTGAATGGGGTGGCTGTTACCAAAAAAATCAAATCAGGGCTTAAAATAACTGTCATAAGTCACCAGTCATGATGACCAGCTAAATTAGTTTGCTCACACCTTGTTTCTTGCTTAACGTTACTGGTCAAAATGATGGGCAAGGCAAAGATTTGACCGAACAAGTTACAGTTATTCTGGGTGGACATTGTTTGATGTTCAGCCGCTATTATTTTAATTTTTTTTATTTGACATTTCTTATTTATTCTTAAAACTCCATGGTGGTATGGGATGAGGGGTGAGTAACAATCCAACCCTCCCTTGATTTAGCCTTTTTGACATTTCGTTCAATTAATCTTTATTGTCAAGCATACTCACCTCGCCAGTGTTTATTCCAGTCACCATTGCACTGTATTAACAAGTTTTAAACGAAAATCAGTCAGTGGTCATTAAATGAGCAAGTAATAATTGAGCATAATAAGTATAATTTATACACACGACCGACCTCTTTAGTTTGGGTAGCATGTTTTCTTATCTAATACCATATGATACTCTCTAAAGTATTATATTTGCTGCTAATAAATCCTTCAATATATATAACTTTGGGCATTTGTTGAGTAAGCCAAAAAACAAAGACTTCCTCTACTCATTCAACAACTCCAAATCTTTCGCCTGCCCTCTGCTGCAGACACCACTTGTTTGTTCAATAAAATCTCATCCTTCTGTCATGTAGACTGATTCTATAAGTCATAGTTTTCACTCATTTTCGGGTCGTCACTCACGAAAGAGCAAAAACATAGACTTATTTGGAATCTGAGTCTATCTAACATGGAATATCAAAAGACTGTGAGACATTGATTTAACAGATCAAAAACAGTTTTCCTTGTTTGATACTCTGATTTAAAAACTTGGGATGTTGAGAGAACAGGAGAGGAGCGTAGGAAACCACGACCCGTAGCGGAGAGTTTTGATCAGAGTATCAAAAGTGGAAAACTGTTTTTTGATCTGTTTCATAAAATAACAAATATGCCAAATATCGTATTATCCTGATGTATTTGTAAAGGATGACGCACGATACCCTCATCAAACGTTTTTTCCACCAATCGCAGCGCACTTACTATCCCAATTATTTCATAATTCATTATTAATGATACCTGTAATTAGTGCCGTCTTTTCCTTCAATAACAATTTGACTTCCTTTGTGGAACCTGATAATACAAAAAACTATTAAATATCTGGAGTTATATAAGAGAAAAATATTTTCAAATGAAACTCACCATTCGCCTTCATAATAAAGTTTTCCATCTTCATATCTTGCACTAAATGGAATCTTTTCAGTATGGTATGAACCTTCAGTAACAAATAAAGCACTTTAGTATATAGTATGTGCCAATATGTAAGATTCATGCTAAAATAACAATATAAATATGGGGAAAAAATCAAAGACAACATAGAAAGACAATTACCCCGGGATGTCATTTGAGCTTTCCTTCTTGCAAGAGCTCCTTTTGCCTGGAAATGGAAAGGTTGAGGATAACAATATTAATGATTAAAAATATTGGGGGTATTCCTTTCATTGGGGGGAGTGGAGGGGGATCAGGGAGGGGAATCGGGGAGGGGGAGTGGGGAGGTACAGATACTTTCTGGTTCTGAAAATTGATAATTCAATACCTTTCTTATTGCTGCCCAGTCTTCTAATATATCCATTTCCTTTAACATATATACAATATATGGACCTACAATAATGATATGTACAAGCATTAATGGCTAAGTTTGAATTGCAATTATGTTACCTGAGGGGCATGCTCTCTTACACTATAATTAACTTGCTAGAGTGGTTTTTGCATGAGCAGGAAAACAATAAAGCTTTTAAGTGTGACATCACTTGTAAGGAAGCAGGACTTCCAAGTCCAAAACAATAAGAAGTTCTATAAAGATTTTCCTTAAATTTTTTCCACGACATGAGCTCAAACACTTTCTTCAAAGTTAAAGTCACAATTTAACAGCTATATAGGATAAATTCATATCTATACTGTAGCCATACCATATCTTACAATAAATACTGAGGGGGGGGGGAATTGGAAGCAATTTTAATATTAGTATTGTAAGTTTTGCACTCACATGAAAACTGCTTTGCCTTTTATCGTGGTTTTATAACAACAGACAATTATCAGTAATATCTGTTACTGTATCATACCTGATATAGTGACTGGTTTGCGGCGCTTTTCTGGAAATAAAACACCATCAGCTGCTTTTCTGTGCTTCTTGTGCATCGATTGTGACTCAAGCCAGACATCTAGACAGAACAAAATACATAAACACAAAACATCAAATTAGAGTACAGATTTACCTATTTCTATACTGAATTTTTAAGTGTGATGTCATTTGTATGGGAAAAAAATGAATTTAGGGTCCAAAATGAAAAGCAGTTTCAAAAACAATTTTTTATTTTTATTTCTTTATGACTTGTTAGGATTTGTTGTCCAAAGTTTTGATTGTTTTAAGTAAAGGTCTTAACCTTTACTTAAAACAATCATTTTGAAAATGATAAATTTAAAAATCATTTTGAGAAGTTAGATAAATAAAAAAAAATTTTTTTAATGAAAAAAATGAAAATTTGAAAATGATAAATTTAAAAATCATTTTGAGAAGTTAGACATGAAAATACCTCACAACTTAAAATGTTTATACAAATAAACCATTTCTGAAACATTTGCAAAGCATCACACCAAAGTTTAAAGTATAAATCTCACCTTTGTTGGAAATTAAAGCATGTTTACCTGCTGATATATCAATATTGTGTTTGTCTTCTTCAAGTTTTCGGATTTTTTCCTCAAAATCTGCTTTCATTCCTTCCATCAGAGCTAATTTCTCACTCTTTAAAAAAATAATGGTTAATAATTTAAAGATCTATTTTATCTGGTTCAAATAATAAATTTTCATTTTATTTAATTAGCGAGGAGGGCTAAGGATAACAGCACAACAAACAGACAATGTCTGCCTCAACACTGTAGTCCATTCCTCTTGACTGGCCGTGTGTTGAGTTAGGCTGCGTTCATAATGTATGGCAGGGGGGAGGGGGGGCAGGTGAAATTTAGTGGAGATTTCACCTGCCCCCCCCCCCCCCTCCTCTGCCATACATTATATATACATTACACAGCTTTAGCAGCCAATGAACAGACAACGTCTGGCTCAACACCTTGGTTCAGTCCTCTTGACTATAGTCACATTGTTGATTGAGCAGCCAATAAACATTGTTCATACCTCAAAATGTTGAACTGCTGATTGTTCTTCGGCATCATATTTGTGCTTTACATTCACAAGCTGCATAGAAAACACCAAATCAGTCAGTGGGATAAAGCACTTTATAATCTGTGCATTTACAATATATAGACCACTTGCACTAATTCCCAATCTGGGGAGTCAAGAATTTGACTTTTATTTAGTGGATACTTACTCTACACTGCTTGAGAATATCTGTTAAATAAAAAAGAAAATGATTCAAATTAGTAATTGAAAAAATATATATAGTTGGCTTGGGCCTCCTGTGGAAAACTTTGTACCACAAGAATCCCAAGATAGTAATTGAATGGATTAAGTCAACTGAAGTGGAAAGCCATTAATTTTTTTATTTTTCTAATGCTTTTATACCAAGAGCATGAAGACTACTTACCAGCTACTTCTAGTCTTATCTCACACATTTCTTTCAATTCTGCTAATGGTCCATTGTATTCAGTTGCTAGACCTTTATACACAAAATATATACAGGATAAGAAATTTCTGAAAAATGATCGTTCCTCATAGTAATTGGGATAGCAGAACTTCAATGGAAACAAATTTCCATCCCTCTCAAAGTGGGCATAATGTTATACCCCCTATTCCAAGAAATATTGTTTCAGTTCCCTCCCAGGATTGATGTTATGATCTCCATCAGAATCAAGTGAGACATTAGCAGTATGGGGGAGTTTGGAATTTGTTAGTAAAAAATGTTTTGTGAAAAAATTGTTATCAGTTGAATTGGCCAAATCCACTTGGGCGTAATGTTTTTCCCATTTCAGACCACTTGTCATTCTTTTGAAAATAAAATTCTTTGTTTGAGTTATATCCACATTTATGTGTCTTCTGATGTGCAACTGTTAAACAAAGAAATTATACTCTAGGGAATGACACATGGTCTGAAATGGGAAAACAGTGGATTAGGTCTTTTACAAAATGTGACAACATGAAGAAGAAGCTATAAAATTTTCAGAAACTCACCTGAAGCAACTTCATCAAGTTTTTTCTCTACTTGGCTGATGCGTTCACAATAAAGCCTGAAAGAAAATTTTATTCAGTGCATGCATTCTTATTGGCTAATGTATAATAAGTCTATAAGCGAAGGCACAATGCAATGTTAGAGAAAAATAAATCAGAATATGATTGCTTCATCTTTTGCTCACATTTTAATGAGATTTCTCAATTGCTGGGTTTTTTTTCATGCTAAAAATTAGACCTCTAGTGTTGATTCTTTGGTGTATTTGAAAATGAAAAGTATAAAATAATGTTACAACTTACTGCTCCTTTAACTCCCCGAACTGTCTTTCCAAGTCTGCCATATCATCCAGGCACTCAGCTCTCCGTCTTTCATTTTCAGTCTCATCAACTACAATCAAAACACAAAGAAACCATTTATATCGTCCTCAAAAATGCGCAAAAAAGTAGCAGTTTTGTGAAGTTTTACTCACTCGAGTCAGACGAAGAGTCTTCAGAGGCAGAAGACATGGTGTCGTCTTCTTCATCTTCTTCGCTGCCATTTTCCTCTTCGTTTGGGCTTCTTTCCACCTCTTCGTCCCCACTTTCTTCTCCATCCATTATAGGCATCTCAAAGGCTTGAATTCAAGAAGAATTACGGCAAAATTTCGAGGGATTCTTAGTAAGAAATTTTCTAAAGTTCAACACTTTTTTCAATCCGAGCGGTTAAACTGCAGGCGCGTTCATTTGTTTACTACCATCTAAGCATGCGCAACCTTTGACACAGGAAACCCAACCGGAAGTAGTGGAAAACGTTTAATATCGGGATAAAATCTCTAGCTTTGTGAAGCTAAAACTATTAAAAGGCGCTGTTATTAAAAACGCTAATCAGTAAAAAGTTTTTTAAGAGTATAAGATTTCTGTAGATATACTTTGCGCGAAATTTGTTTTCAAATCTTTTGATTTCTTGGGCTTCCTGTGTTTTCACCATTTTGTTGCTTCATCACTCAATGTTATGGTTTTCTTCGCTGTCCTGCAAGAAAATATCGGCTTACAAGAATAATGACTTGAAATTGCGAAGGACACTAAGATAAAGCAACATATATGAGATTATTTCGAGGTTGTTTCAAAATGATGGAATTACATTTTATTGGAACTGGATCGTGTTATCCTTCTCTTCACAGAGGAGCTAGTTGCACTGTTCTACGACATGAAAATAGCTGTTGGATGTTTGACTGTGGTGAAGGCACCCAAACCAAGCTTATGAAGAGCTCCATCAAACCAGGACGTATCAGTAAAATATTCATCACTCATCTTCATGGTGATCACGTGTTTGGGCTACCGGGGTTCCTGTGTACAACAGGACAAAATTGTCCTGAGAATAAAGCACCAATAGAGGTTTATGGGCCCGTTGGACTTCGTAAATTTATAAGAACATCTTTAGAAATTTCTCAATCAAGGCTGGGATATAAGTATCTTGTTCATGAGCTTCAATTGTCAGGTAATTTATAACCAATCAGAGAAGGGTCTAAAAGGGTCACTGTATGGGGGAGGGGAGAGGGGTCAAGAATAAAGGGGTTACACCCTCTTCCCAGTATCACTCTTCCCTTTCTTCTCTTCTATCATACGAATTCTTCCCTAGCATCACAACTCAGGGACAGACTTAGCCAAAAATATAAGGGGTGTGAACTTGTAAGTAACAGCTCATTTTACTGTAAATCCATTTCTTTGATCAAACAAAACTATATATGCTTGAAGGGGGTGCTACAGCCCACCTTTGCCCCTCCCTGGATCTGCCCCTGCAACTACAATACAATATCTTTATTTTATTAATAGAGTCCCTAAAGTGTGAGTTTGGAGGGGAACTTCCTAACAACGTACACCATGCCGACAACTGCTTACACCCAGATGAACTCCCAGGAGAAACAATCCTCGAAGGAAAGAACAAAATGTGGGAAGTTTGCAGGGAAGGCAACCTCAGCATTCAAGCTGGTCCTCTCAAACATAGAACTGTTTGTTTTGGATATGTCATTAAAGAAGATGAAATACCTGGTAGATTAGATCCAGTCTTGTTGAGGAAGAAAGGAATTCCTCCTGGACCATTATATGCAAAAATAAAGCAAGGTGAATCCATTATGGCACCTAACGGAACTCTAGTTACCCCAGATGAGGTGATAGGTCCATCGAGGCCAGGACGGAAGATTGTTATTCTGGGAGATACAAGTGATTCAATGAAAATTGCAAGTGCTGCCATGAACTGTGATTGTTTGGTGCATGAAGCAACACAGGAGGATGAGCTGGAGGAAAAGGCTATTGAGTTTGGACACTCCACACCAAGTAAGCAATTATTTAGGGGAGATGTTTCAAAGAAGACCACCTTTTTATCCATTGTTTCAATTAGGTTTGCCTCATGTGAATAAGTTCAACGTTTAACTTGAGCCTTAGCTGATCTATGTCAGGGCATTAGGTTTCATAGAGGGAGAAAAACCAAGAACCTGCAGAAAAAAAACCCTTTAATTATAAGTGAGAGACCCAACACAATATATTCCCATGTTCTGCTGCTTGAGTCCAGGAATCAAATCTGAGACAAGCCTGCATAGCAGGCCTGGATTCTGGGGGATGAGGGCCCCTCGCCAGGGCACCAGACCTTAGAAATCCAGGGTCTCCTGTACATGTTCAGTGAACAGAGACCTTGGAGGTCAGGGACAATTGCATTTTTGCTACACTTGCCCTCGGTTTCCAACTTTGACAGTTTTACAGATTATTTGTACAAGACAACTATTACATAGACAGGTACCATCTTTGTTAAATTTTTTATTTATTCTGTTTACAGGAATGGCAGGCCAGTTTGCAAAGAACATACAAGCAAACAAACTCATCCTTACACATTTTAGTCAAAGATACAAGAATCCATCAGATGAAGATGAGAATTCAGATTCACCAACTCTGACAAAATTGCTAGATCAAGGAAAGATAGCATTTCAAAGTGATAATATTATAGCTGCTGAAGATTTTACTGTTGTAAATATCCCATTCAGGAATTGAAAAACAGTATGCAAAGGAATGAATTCATGCCTTGAGAGTAAATGAAGCTCCACATAACTATGAATTTATAATGTCAAAAACCAGAAATAAACCATCATCCCTGAAAAGCAAGGCATTTTGTTGCATCCCAATGAACGACCATGTCCCAGAACCCAACCCCTATTTACTGTCAGCCTTTTGGAACAAATATTAATGTGGTCCCATGCATTTTTGGCTGTATCAAACCTTTGTTCCCAACCTTCCCCTTACCATTAATGTAACTAATACTTGTACTATTTTTACAATAGCCAACAATGCATTACCATATACACCTATTCTAATGCGTTGCCACGGCGACGTCAACCAGAAGTGTAAATAACTTCACTTTAGGGACTGGGCATCTTCAAAGTCTGTCTTTCCTGTGGATGAGTTGACTTTACTGACAATAATTTAAATGAAATCTCCAATGAACAGAACCCTAAAGAAAAGTTATTCACACTTCTGGTTGATATCTTATATGTTCTCGTTCTACCTAGAGTCAAAACAACTTGGAATGGTTTAAGATCAACAGCTTATGTTGCTGCTAAGGCATGGAATTCTTTGCCTGACAATATTAGATCACTGACCAAATTTGGGCCATTTAAAAAGGCAGTCAGGAGCTTATCTTCTTTTGATATATCATCTCTACTTTCAGTTTCTATTGTTACAATTATGTGATAAATCAGTTATATTTACCATATTGTATCATCTATTATCAAACTCATTAATAATTCATGAGGAAAACACAATAGAAATCACGACCAAGAAGAGTTCTGTAAATCAGATACAGAATCGTGTTCATTTGCATAAACTTTAACTTGGATTTTCTTGGGCAGATTCACTTTAATTTTGAAAATTTTAGTGAAACACAAAGGAACTAACCTAGACGTTTGATAAGCAATCTACAGTATTCGTGTCCGTGTTGTATCCGATATTTGTATATCGGATACAACACGGCCACTCATACTGTATATATTACATACAATATTTAATATTAGCATTTATTTTTTAAATAAATAATTTATAATATTTAATATTAGCATTTATTTATCTATTTATTTTCTTTCTTGTTATATTTTCACCTCTTTTTTTCTCGGATCATTAGCAGCTATGCTAGAGGCCTACCTGTAGCAAGTCTCATTTTAAAGCCGAGGGTAGATAAAGTTTATCTATCTATCTATCTATCTATCTATCTATTTATGTCGCTGTCATTGATTTTGCAAATCTGAAAGTCCCTTATATCTTGGCCAAACTCTTGACAGTCTAGAAGGCCATTAATATAACTAATGCTTGTACTATTATTAGGACAGCCAGCAATGTATCATGGTACGCACATAATACCTTGGCCACACCCCTGTCTAGAGGGCCATTAATATAACTAATGCTTGTACTATTAGTACAATAGCCAGCAATGTATCACCATATTCAGTTCCTGATAAATAAATCATGTCTTCGGTCATGTCTTCGGGTGTATCTTCTCCTTGGCAATTCTTTTGTGTGTGTCTGAACATCAGATACCTGCAAAAACTGCTATCGAGCATCTCTCTTCTTTTCTTAGTAATGTACAATGTATCACCAACTACTGCCCCAAACCATACTCCTGCACCCATTGCGACTAAAGCACATGGTGGACTCATTGCTAATAGACCCAACACACCAACCATACCTCCTAAACCTGAACCAATCTGACGGTAAGGTTTGCTTTCAGGAAATGACGTATCCCATGGGTTTATAATTCCAAAGAAGAAGAGAACGTATTCAACAAAGTGCTGCATAAAGCTGACAAGGTTTACAATACTGTGCTGGTAATGTGTCTTGACTATTTTTAAAGTAATGCCCATGATGTGTGGTAAGAAGGAACTCAGCAAATCTTCATCTGGTTTTATCAAGGTGCTCACGATAATAAGAAAGTTTCTCACATTCAGGAACAAATCTTGAAGTAGCTTTCCCCTCTCAGTCCTTCCTTGGTAATCAGCACTGGTTCTAAGAAAAGCACTTTGAAATAACTCGATTAAAGCAGTGTAGCCTTCAAAATCTCCAGGAGAATACCTTCCGTTGATAACAACACTGTTATCAGCACACATTTTAGTGAAATATCTTTCCATTCTTCTACGATGGAATTGACAAATATATGATGATTCTCTAGTGTTGTTTGTGAGATCTCTGCTCTTTGTACACTCTGGCCATTTACACCGATGTAAGACATGGTTCCTACCGACGGATCCTGCATTGAATCGTTCAACGTGTATATTTTCAAAGCCATTCATCAAGGGTCTACGTTGGAGTCTGACTTTGATCTTTTTCCCTGTAATTTGTCCATTTGAAAAATTCCTAGAATAAAACGTTTTTGTTTCTACGATAAACAACGGAGTTGGTAACAGCCTGCCACTGAACTCTGTATTCAATTCTTCCTGCCATCGTTGGATCTTGGGTCCGAATTTCCTCTTAGTTGAGTAGTAAGCCATCCCCATAAACTTGGCTAGCCCCTTAGAGCCTAGCTACGCATGCTAAAAGTTGGCCTCCTCGCTGTACTTCTGTGTTTTGCCAAAATACATTAATATCCCCGGACTCAGTTCGGGGAAATCCCGGATATGACGTCATCGTATTTCCCAAGATAGACCCAAGACCTGTAAAAAGTGCCTGTTATAGCCATAACGTCTAAAAGTTCATATTATATACACTTTGTATGGTATAAGGATACCAATTATTGCAAAAGTATGCATTTTCATTTTATTTAAAATCTCTACTTCGACTCCCTCGGTCAACTGACAAACAAAGAGACTGGATATATCTATAAACTGGAAAAACCTGTTTGAAGGGGGTTTCCCAGCAAGCCTATGCGACTAAATCACCAGTTCCAAGAACTTCATCATTATATCACATATCTCAATCGCTTAACTGCAGAACCATGTCTTTTGAGAAAAAATCGACGTTTTCTTCACCTTTAAAACACAGCACGAGGAAGGGAGGTGCAGTCGAACAATGGGAAACAGAATTGCTCAAAGCATTCCATGGTCAAATAGAACGAAAACTGGTTGTCGAAGATCAAGCTTTCACCAACTTGGATCCCAGAAACATGACCAGTGAGCTTAAAAGCACCCAGAAAATGATCCTTCGAACAGCCCAACAGGCTTCCAAAGATGAAAGTATCATTCTAACAAGGTTTGATCCAAATTTCATGTCTCCTCGCGAGATACGCTGCAGGTCGCCTGGATGTAAACAGACGAAGAAACGACAACCATCTTTAACAGAACCCTCAAAGGAAGACTTGTACCTTTGCCCAAGACATAGGAAGTTACTGGAAGACTATGTGACGAAGATTTGCGCTGAGAAGGGAATAGATGTAGGCACGAAGTATCTTGCTGGAGATTTCGAAGGATACATCTCAATGATAGGAATGTTGGAAAGTGCTTACTTCCTGTTTGTGAAGCGACCAAGAGGCACTGAAAACATTCTCAAGGGAAAGCCAGAGATCCTCAAAGAGATTTTCATTAACTTAAGAAATTTCTTGATGATCACAAATGCCCTTTTGAATCCTGGCTGGGAAAACCTGTTCACAGTGTTACCTAGAGTGATGGAAATATTCAGGGATATCTTGAAACTTTTGAGCACTGATGGTGAAAATATTGTTCAGCGGTTGACCGAGTTGGTTGGTCTTTTGCGTTCCGTGATGCAAGATATCCTCTTCACATTTGGAATTGTTTATTCGTGGGTATACTTGACCGTCATAAATGCTAACCCCGGTGCTAAGATAGGAGCAGGTATCGGAGGCTTCATAGGAATGGCTGGCCTCTTCGTTGCCAGTCCTCCTGTGGCCCTGCTGGCAATGGCTGGCGGAAGTATATTTGGTGGCCTTACCGGAAGTGGGATATATAATCTACAGGAGCAAAGAAGACAGGAACAAGAAGCTGAGGAAAGCCATCGCAGATACCAGGAATTTGTTATTATGCAAAGAAACCAAGAAAATCAGAATGAAGTCCAAGCGGGAAATAACCCACAAGTAATGGCTGAGCCCGATGGTGGTGATGTTCTATTTCACATTACTGGCAGTGAACGGGGAGATTTGTGCTTGATCATTCTACTCGCCGCCAGGTTATATTTTGGCATTTAAAACTATCCCTTTTTATTGATAGCTAAACTTTCATTTGTTTAAGGCTGGTAATGTTTCACATATCATATACTTTCATCAATAAAATAATGGGCATGCCCAAGGGATTTGAAGGAGAGGGATGGCTTTTCCAATATGAAAGTTGGCTACCTTGTATACTTGAATTGCTTAAAAGTTCATAGATAGTTGAACTACTAAATCCAGCCCCCACCCACCGCTCCCTAAAATCTATCTTTTAGACTTCAATGATATAATGTAAAATTTGTATTTTTGTAATGCAAATGAAATGTAGCATTTATAAGAAGCCTGTAAATGTCAGTGGAACAGAAAGATTGCATAATTAATGACAATCTCACTGAATTAATTATAGTTTGCTATAAATATATAAATGACAACTCCTAAAATAAAAATGTACTACTTTGAATAAAAAGATCATTGAGTAAAGTAAACCTCCAAAAAAACTGAAGCCCTGGGCTTATATTTGATAAACATACTTTTTTGGATGGACTTATTTTGTTTCACAGAGGGTTTGTTTTTGGGAGAGTTTGTTTAGGCAGGAATTGGTTTGGTAAATATTCTTCGTTTGCAATGGACGTCATAGCTGCCATGTTGGAAGAATTTGACAAAAGATTTTTTAATGAATTATTTTGTTATATCTTCCAACATGGTGGACATCCCTTTTGTTATTGTGCTCTCTTGGGATTGATTGCAAACCAAGAATAGTTGTAGAAAACGCTACTGTTGATTTGGTCACAAGAGCGTATGCAGGATTTATCATGAGAGAGATCACTCGCCACTAATATAGTCTCAATAAATCGATCCCTCTCTCCCCCAATCTCGTACCCAGAGCCCAAGCTTCTCCTGGCCATTCACTGAGAGTAACGAGTAACTAGCATCCAGGTCACATTCAAATATTTGTCCACATGAATATTAAGTAAATGTCCGTATTTTTGGGATGGATTAAGTAAAAACTCAAAAATATCCAACTTTTATTGAGTCTGATGTAAAGTGGTGACTTAGGTGTGGCTCCATTTCTTGCTTGGGAAGCAGAATTGAAGTTAATTTTTTTATGTTCACACTTGAAAAAAAAAATTGGCAGCAACTAAGGAAAACGTCTTTGAAAAATCTTGCAACTTCTGGGCCCAGTTGTTCAAAGCTCGATTAGTGCTAATCCTGGGTTAACTCTTAATAAGACCTATAGTGTTAATCCTGGATTAGCGCTAATCCAGCTTTGAACAACCCGGCCCTGGTATTTAACGCAGAAGTAACAAGACTTCACACTGAGGTGCTCCATTCTCTTCAATATATACTGAAAAATCTTATGATACTAAATAAACAAACGGTAATGAATACTTTTTGTCTCGTTAAAATCATAATATAGTACAGCAGATTTCGTACCGGTGCGCACGTGCCGTGACATGATCGTGACGGTAGGACACAAGTATTATCATAGGATTATGAACCGCAAATGTAAACACGCATGTACATTTATGACTACTGATAACTCGGAAAGTGCCCTCTTTCTCGGTTCCATTCCTGGACCCGGTATCACATTCGAGGGTTTTTTCTGGGTTCTCAGGATTTCCGCCCTCCACAATGACTGCAGTTGCATCTTTGAGTTAAACGTGCCCTGACTCTGATCAGCCAATAAGCCTGAAGCGTGATGACGTTTAACCCCCGTCTCTAGACCATAATAGTTTTTTAAATTCTTTCATATTAAAATTTTTGATTCCTTAGAGAATACAGGAACAATAGTCATAATTAAAGAACAAAAGCAATGTGAAAAGGATTATGGTCTAGAGACGGGGGTAAAACGTCATCTCGCTTCAGTCTTATTAAGAAGTTGTTTTAGGGTGTTGATAAAATTTGAAGGTCGAAGGCTTAACATTATATTCCAAGGCCTTGGATATAAATTAAAAAGTGCAGTCATGTATTCTTTTTTAATGTTACGTGAAGCGAGCAATGCGAGCACTACATAAGTCGCCACCACCCTTTGTCATGCCTTTTATTCTCATATCTATAAACACCCCTCACTAGAATAGAATGCTGACAACACAGCATAGATATCTATGCTCTCTAGATGCTGACCACTTCCTTTGCTGTACGGAAGACTGCGATCGTTTCATTTTCGCTCTCTTGAACTCTTTATTCTGCAAGATATTTTAGTTTCCACTGACATGACTCGTGCTCATTGGAGTGTGATTTTGTACTCGTTTTTGTCTGAGGTTGAAGGTCACAACGTCACCGGAAGCCATATTTCAGCTCATTGCACAAGACATGTCTAGAAAACGACATCATCAACACTTTCTAGTTGAGGAGGCAAGCTCTAGACGTAAGGAGTTGAAAATGGAGCTCTCAAACAACACTACAGTTTCACTGAGTTCAAAGGATGGTGCTGAAAGTATGCCTGCAGTTGGTGTTGGCTTAGCAGCAACAGTAGAAATACTCCTAATAATAGCCGGAACTATTGGTAATTCTCTCGTCATCACTGCTATCATCCGAAACAAAAAATTACAAACTGCCACCAATTTCTTCATCGCTGCTTTAGCGATCGCTGATCTTTTAGTCAGTATTATTCTTGTTCCTATGCGAGCTTCTCAGCATATCAGTCTGGCTTCTGGGAAAACGGCACAGATTTCTCCTGCTGCTGTTCAAGTTGCTGGCTTCCTCGGAAGGGTGAACATTGTCGCTTCGATTTCTTGTCTTTGTGCCTTGAGTATAGATCGTTGTGTAGCCCTTACATATCCAGTCAGATACATCACCTCATTCAAGCATGCTAAAGGAAAGGTCTTGATCATCATCGCAGTTGTATGGGCTGCTGCGATCTTTATAACCAGTGTACCCAAATTCCCTGGAGTGAGCGATAAACCTTTCTTGATTTTCTTCGTCGTTTTTGTGTTGACAGCAACAGTCGTGATAGGAGTAGCATACTATAAGATTTTCAAAATAGCCAAGGCGGCGAGCCAGCGTAGAAACAAAACAGCGAACAACGTTATTCGTTTCTCCATCTCGACAGCGATGGACCCACGGCTGAAAGAAGCTGCTGACGTTCAAAGCAAGAAAGAAGACGACCAAGCACAGAAACAAGAACACAAGGCAGCTAAAACCATCGGTATGGTCATCGCAGCTTTCATCATTTTGGTCTATCCGCGTATTATATTGATTCTCTACCACTTTGCAGTGCCTTCGTCAGTTTCGAGTCGTCATGCGAGGTTTTGGATTCGCATTCTCCTTTACAGTAATTCTTCCATAAATCCTGTTCTTTATGCTTGGAGACATAAAGACTTCAGAAGAGAATTCATTAAAATTCTTCGCTCATTGGTAGCTTTTTTCTCCTGTCAAGGGCACCGAGAAAACTGGAAAACAAAGCCCCGAAGTGCTTCCAAGGCAACCATGTCCACAAGTATTTAGTGGCGGGAATAAAAAAGACTCATTCAGCTTAAAATTAAGACTTTTAAAGGATAAAAACCTCATTGAAGGTTAAATTCATTCTGCATACCTTTATACTTCCGCATTTAGTGACTTTTAACTTTGTAATTCTATTCCTCAAGAAATGATACCGGAACTTTATATTTAATAACGAGGAAATTGGGTTTCTTTTACAGCAGAAAAATTATGTCATCATGATATGATAGCTCGGCTCAGTTTCAAAAATGAGTGTTGTGTATACATTTATTTCGGTCCTCGTTGACTATTATACCGTGAAATCAAACTTGAGTTTTGAACCGTGTAAATTGAATTAAAATTTAGATGTGCATTCTCTTATATTGTAAAATACTTCCAGTGAAAACTGTAATAAAGTAAAAAAGTGTTCTGAACAGAGAAAATAAAGTTAAAAAATCTTGTTAATTTAAAGCAAATAGTGACTATCTTCTTGACCGCTGATCAAACACGGATGTTCAAATATCAAATATTTTCATTGTTTTTTCATTTGGTATGTGAAACAATAAAATACATGTGTAATGTGGTATGACAACTACACTCTTATCTTATTCAAAACATTTATCCTTGCACATCAGAAATATTAAGAGGATATTTTAAATAGGAAAGGAAAGGAAAGGAAAAAGTAATACTCTATTATTCTGCAACAAAAATAAGAAGCCCTTTGTTTAAATGATTTGGAACTGATGCTTCTTTTATTGAGTGATCATTTTGTCTTTGTTGCTGATAAATAAGGTGCTGCTCTGAAACACGTTTTTGAAACCGTAATAGTCTTCCTGCATTAACACATCCACCACGATTTCCTTCTCAGTACTCCCTTTTTGACCACCTATTTCTTTTTCTTTCCTTCTGACATTAATTTTCTTCGTATAAAAATCATACATATGAAGATAAGTACTGTTTGTTTATGGTGTCTATTTATGGCATTTTTGACTGTCCCCTCCCCCCTCCAAAAAAAACACATCCAAACACACACATGACTGACCTGTCAGAAGTGAACAATGAGTTCAGTACACATTAATGTCTTTAGAAAATAAATCTGCCAGCTCTATTTGTTTCCTTCAGTTCAGTCTCCATTAGGGGTGTCAATCATATAACGCCCCTTCTCTTCAACCACACTTCTAACAAATGAGTGGAAATCCTTTGTAAAATACTCCTAACTTGACTGGCAACTGCGAACATTTTGCCAATGTTTTATAAAGTCAGTTATCAAATCATCAAGCACTGTACATTTATACAACACCTTAAACATTTTCACTATTTTTTGAGTTACTAATAATAATGTCTATTCCCATACTCTTAGCCGAGCCCATGATAGTCTTGCAAACACTTTCAAGAGGTACATTCCTGAAGTTTTTGTCTTCTTTCTTTATCTTTGCAATCTCGTAAATCTGTTGGACTGTTACGCTTCCAACTACTTCTCTTCCTATGAAGCAACACAGGTGATTTTACAATAATATACAACAAACATACATTTCTGTTCATCTAGTTGTCTATCTTTCAACAGGGCTAAAAATAATAGCCAGTCAATGAATTCACATTATAAAACGTAAAACCTGTAAACAGGGCTTTAAAAAATGGCCTGCTTATGGAAAATGTCCAGCCGGAATTCAATGCCTAGCCTGCAGAGCAGGCATTCTTGTGATGGGTTTGAGGAAAACTCAGGGTTTTGGGGTTCCTGTTTCGATTACGTGCCCGTGAGTAACATGGGACCTAGCAAAAAAGGTGAAAAAGCCCCCTTTGCTTCTTTTTTGCTTGGTTTCAATTTTCGCTCATTCTAAATTTCCAAAGCTCCCCCAAAACCCTGGTTTTTCCCCAAACCCACAAGAATGCCTGCTTTGCAGGCTAGGAATGCCTTGCCGGTCACTTTGACCAGTAATGTGGAGCCAGAAACAAGGTTTGACCAAGATAAAATTAATTTGGCTGATCATCATTACTGGCGACTGATTTTCAATGGGTTACCTGGTTTTTGAGCTCCTTTTTCTATTCCTGCTGCAGATTTCAGGAAATATGATACTGTTGGGGACATGGTTTCAAATGTAAATGTCCGATCTCCCTGCAACATATAGAAAACATTCATCAAGCCATTTGAGCCCTCCTCACCCCCTCTAGGTGTGACCTGGACAAAAGCCAGGACTTCATGGCTTAAGACAAGTGCCCTGAGTGATACACTGAGTGATACACTTGTTTTCTTGTGAACATACAGAGGGTAACAGTGCACTCACTTTTCCTTTCCCTTTAGTTCACTAGCTTTCTATGCAGATTCCTCAGGGTTGACAAGTATCGCCAGATGTAGGTGTAGGAGTTTAGGTGTTCACATTCATTGACACAAATTCCCTCATGGACCTTTGCTGCCTCTCAACACCATTGACATCAATATATTCCCAAGTCATGCCTGAGCATGGGTGATGGGGAGTTGGTGGATAGAGTTTCATATTGATGTTACAATTTTAATACCAGTTCATAATCAATAGGCATTGGGCATATATCTTCATTATATGGTTTCATAGTCAATAGAAATGGTAACATGATACAACAAACATGATGATAGCCTGCAAAACTGCTCTCCTTTCCAAAATCCATCCACACCAGAGGGCCATTTTCGCAGGCTAACATGATGGCTATCACACTGTCCATATAACAAAAATCAGTAGAAGCAAAACAAAGCCAAAATGACAGTCATTCGGCTCACCTTATAATTAATAATTGTAGGTATAGGAACACCTTGCTTGATATGTTTGGTTTTGTCATTGAATTCTTTACAGAACTGTGCAATATTGATTCCTCTCTAAATCAAATAAGAACAAAATAAACTGACAAACCCTGATGGAGATAAATTCTCCTATCGAGGTACAAGTTACCATAGTTAGTAGACTAACTACACAGATACACTATGAAAGTTCTTGGTTTAATTCTCATGAAGGACAGATCCATCTGTTATACTTCCGAGTAGGAGGTGGGAGAACACATTGGACCTCTTTTTAAGGGGAGAGGGTATAGGTAAAATATTGTAACAAATATTAGTCTACTATATTTCCAAATACTGCCCCTCTTTCCCACTTGCAAGGGTGCTTTAGTTTAGTGGTTTTTGAAAAAGAAAAACAATTTTGAGAGGTCAAAAAAATTTAATAAATGCATTAAAATATCAGAATAAATATCAATGCTTGCTTTTTAAACACTAAGTAAAGAAATATTTGTCTTGAAAGAATGAATTTGCGTTCTCTACTATAGTAGAGACTAGTAGTAGCTTGATCTAAGTCTTGATCTCATGTCTTTACACGTGAGTCTTCGAGTAAATTCGTATGTTTATTTTAAAGAAATACCAATAAAAGTAGCATCCAAGATATTCAATTTAGTTACCTGTCCTAGTGCAGGGCCCAGTGGAGGAGAAGGAGTCGCTTTACCAGCAGAAATATAAGTTCGTAGTTTTCCACTGACTTGCTTGGCCGCCATCTTGGTTTGGACTGAGCCCGTAGTTTGTATGGACAGTGGTTAATAAAGTGGCTCGACACCTCTGACGCCCGTATGATGCACAATATTAGAATTCATTTTCTCCTTCCCAAGTTCATCTACTCAAAAAATCTTATCTGCTAAGTAGAGTGTTTTTTGTGCTTTCATTTTTGTTGATTGAAAATTAAAATAACCGGAGACCATACTCCCAGACCCGAATGCTGAAGCGTCGTATGGCAGCGCAAAGCTTTTACGGCTACGCCAGAGATTTCGACCCCGACACCGCTATCCTATCCCGGGGGGACTTACAGACTGATCAGGAAGCTCAGCAAAAGCCTAAGGGAGAGGTTAGTCGGCCCCTAGACCGTAGATGATTAACCCCTTGCTATGACCAGCAAACCCAAAATTTCACTTGTGCCGCCACTGGGTTAGCATCCATGGCCACTCCAAACGTGTGGGACGCGTTTCGGAAAATTGCGCGACTTATGATTGCGCGCGTGCGCAACTTTATGGCAAGTCGTGATCAAAATTCAGTTATTTTTTTCGATTCTTATCCTTGAAGACATGAGGATTTTTACAGCCCGGCATTGAAAGGATAAGAAAATAAAAAGAGAAAAAAATGGAATACACTAGCGTAGTAAGATATTTACCAATCAACGCTAAGCGCGTGCAAAAGAGCGGTCAGAAGTGCATGGAATTCAATCCCTTTTTCTTAATTAAAAAAATATTTGTATGTCCTGATATGGAATATTTTTTTAATGCGCTCGATAGATATGATTATATTCTGAAATTTATTAGTAATGGAGGAGGTCTGATTTTACAGATAAGCCCCATGGCTTTTAAAGTTCGACTTAATAAATATCCCTTTATCAAATATTTGTAACATATATAAAAAAAATACAATGGCCAATAAACTGTTATACTGTAATCGACAACACGTACACTGACCAGACCAATCACAACATTTGCTCTGCTGCGTCATGATAACGAATGATAAGAGAATCAGGATGCGGCAGTATGTTTCATATGCTCCATCTCTGACGCACGTTTGAATTGAGTGTCAGTATCAGTCTCGATTTGTGTTGCCTCTATTCGCTTTTCCAATGGAGTGCCCTTCATCGATCCACCATCCATTCATCAACTCCTGACGCACGTTTGAATTGAGTGTTTGTCTTGGTCGCCTTCAGAGGACACAGTGGCGATTTGTAGTGCCTCTAATCGCTGTTCCAATGGATACGTCACAAAACCATAATAATGCACAACGTCCATTGGTCCCCAAGGATAGGAATCAGTGATTGGATGAACGTCTATGACGTCTACTCCCGCCTTACACATGGCCCACGTTGCGTACGCGTTAAACAACAATATTCTCTGTAAAAAAAAATAATAAAAAATAACTGAATAAAATAAAAATAAATAAATAAATTGGTTTTAGCAGTGGCAAAACAGGAGAACTCGAAAAACTCTCGAAAAACAGAAGAACACACAATCAACTTTACTGACATACGACACAGACTGATCAGAAATGATAAGAAGGACATGGAGAAAGAATGAAAGAAGAATCAAAGAATCAAAGAAAGAAACTGAGACACGAAACTGTGCTTTTCTACAGTACTACCACAGGTAGCCCAGTATTATACCCTTCTCTTAACTAACCTGTGATGTCAAGAAACGAAAATGCGTCACTTGTTTTTGACTAGCGTTCTCTTTCATAATGGCTGTGGTTGTTTTCCACACTACCCTTGACTTGTACCACAAATCGTGCTCGCTCCCAGGCTTCTTCTCGGTCAACATATCAATCACGTGATCTATCAATTTCTGATAAGTTGTGAAGTTGATTGTCATGACAAAGTGAAGCCCAAGGTTCAGTAATAGCGTGCTATTTGAATCCATATCTGGGTCAGACAAGACGTCTCTTATCGACTTTATTACTCGTTTCTCGTCGAAGTCAAGAACGTCATACTCCTCTATTGCCCTCTGTAAAAACACAAAATAACAGAAAACGACTTAACTCATAATGCTTTGTCATATGGCTTGGCCCCTGCTCAAAAGTATTCACTCCAATTAACCCCGACCCCAGTCCCACAGGAATAGTTGTTTGTACTGTACCTTATGGCCAGAAAGGATAGGATAGATCCAGTTGTAGCTGAGCTTACACTGCTCGTACAGTTGGTCACACATTGTTCGCTTTTTCATGGACTGAACGAATATCATGCCTACTGAGTCACCGTACACCCAAAGTGTCCCTGAAGGGGAGGGGTGGGGATAATTATGCCAATGGAACGTTTCTGTAAAAATAAAACAATTTCAGTAAGCTCAATATGTTATCTCTTTTGAATGTGAAATAAAAACTAAGAGTTGCAAGACAGTACAACATCCATTTATTTCTTCCTTTCTTTTCGCATTTGCTTCATTATTTAACGTGCTGCATTGTCCCTTACGGGCCACCGTGAAAATACGAATGATTTATTAGTATCGTGTAACAATATCTTGCCTTGGAAGAATGGTAACCACGTCTTGTTGGCCCATCGTCCGTATCCATTCCATAAAAACCTGCAGCTGGTTAGACACGACGATGACGGAGAATTTGGAAGTAAGTCTGAAGAAGTTAAGAGAAAATGTTGTCATGAAAATAGCATTTATAATTATTGAATTCTCGTCGTCCTGAATGCTCGATCAAAATGTCCAAAACAAGGGTAACCACCGAACGAACTCAACATGTGCATTTATTTTCATTTCCCATCCCCGTCGTCAAAAAAGCAACTTTTCACTTTGACTGATTGAATATTATTGGGGTTTGTGTAACGTTACAGCCGCCATGTTGGCGACTTTTAAATTTGTTTTCTTTTGTTACATTAACGAACGTGGCCACCACTTAGTTTCAAAGGAAAAGGTGCACTTCGAGGCGCTTCACTTTCTGTACCTCTGTATAAATAGATTAATTTGGTCATTGACGTCTGTCTCACCTCTCAAGTCTGCTTGAACACGTGCTGCAGGCACGTTTATTGTCAGCGGTTTTCCTTGCTGCTCAAAACTGCCAAGTCGCTGGAAAAGGAAGTCATCAAGTTTACCAAGGAAACCTTCTTTTTGATATTTTCCCTGCTTGTTACCTGTTGAGTGACATCCATAGCCGTAATAAGCTTATTTATCTTTTTCCCCCAGGAATCGTTACATGTAAAATGCTTGTCATTTGCCAGTAAAAAAAATAACTTGGATCGCGAAGACTAAAATGGGATTTGGTTAGATTTTGCATTGGGACCCGGTGGGACGTTATGGGTAGAAATTTTTTGTGATAAAAGAATGGTATCGTGTAATGTCAGCTTAACGGAGCGCGGGCAGAAAGTCGTATACAGTCCTTGGGAGCTTGTGACCCCTCTTTCCGCTTAAATTTGTAACTCGCATTTGTTTTAGGGGAGGGGTAGGTAGGAGAATTTGTCGAGGATAATAGGGAACAAGCGATCCTCCATTCTTGGATACGCTGCTGAATAATGTGTTACCTTTGATGAACCAGTCACCCGGAGGATCTCTCAAGCCATCACAGAGACTGTAATCCAGTATGATAATCACTTCATACACACCAGGTTCCATAGTAAGAAACAACGCCTCGTACGTCCCATTATTGTAGTCAAATACTTTAGCAACAAGCGACGATGGACCTGCAACATAAACCCTCCAAGAATCACCTCCAACGGTTTTCAGTCTGCCATCTGCAGTCCTTGACCGAATGAATACCCGGCTGAACTCGCCTGCCGGTCGAATATCCAGGGATAAAATTTCACTTGTGTTTCCACTGCTTCGATTGATAGTTTCTAAGCCTTTTTTCTTCCATTCCATATCGTTTTTACATGGATTTAATATTTCTTTCCAGTCTAATCCAGCTTTAGAGTATCTCAGCCACTGAAATTTGAAGTCGTCGATAATTTCTCTTAACATTAAAATCTGGTTTTCTCGACTGGAATTTTTCTGGTTTTGAATCTGAACTTGTTCACTCTGTATAACAGTTTCAGTATACCTCGATTCCTTTAGATTGTGATAATCATCATCCCTTGAAAGATTTCTTAAGGCGGCCTTGGAAGCTTTGCTTGACTGTAAAGAGAGAGGAAAGCTTTGTATCTTTTCTTTCGTTCGTTCACTATCTTTTGTGTGACCTTCGTATATATAACTGTTCACTCTAGTCGTCGTCTCGTGATGTAGAATTGCAGAGTTAATATCATTATAACAACGAATGTAAAAATACAAAATTAAGCTAAAGAATAACAAAATGACTATTAATCTTGAAGTAAAAAAGTTATCCCGGCGTTTCCTGAAAAAACTGAAAATATTCCTTGATATTTGAGGTGATTTTGATATCAGGGGAACCAACCACGTTGCCCTTCTTTCCATTCCGGCATTTCCCAGGCTTTTTGATTCCGTCGAGACTAGGAGGAGATCGAGTTGATCTAACGCCTATAGGAAAATGAAAAAAAGTTTTATGCCAATAACAAAATAAATATTTTGCCTATGAAGTGATATATATGACAAATTGAGTTTAAAGTAAATATAAACAAATTATTGACCAAATTTATGCAGGAATTCGTATTTTGGACCGCCTTAATGTAGCGACTAGTTTTTGCTTTATTGCGACCGCTTATTCATCCGGCCGACTATATGTCTTCACGGGTTGGAGTTCAGCAGTAATGTTACCATTAAAAATATATAGTTAATACTAAGACAAACTAATACCAAATGATTAAATAAAATAATAAATTGTTGCTGGATTAATTGAAAACAAGAAACTAACCATTGAACACGCTTCCTAAATCTTCGTCCATAAATAGAAGCTGCCAGCCGCTCTCATTGCCGTTTCACTCCTCAACGATGCTTAAATCTCAGAGCAATCTTCTAGCCACATAATCTCCATGTCAAATAGGCACTCAATATATAAAATCTAGTAGATAGTTGTTTTTATAGATTACTTTGAAAATCAATTGGCGTGAAACAATTTAATAGAGGAAGTACCGGTACTGCGACTGCGCATGCTCGAGAGGGTAACAGGTTTGCTATAGCATGTGGTTATAGTATTAAAGAGGTGTTGTCTTGGACACTAATGTAAACAGTGGTATTTGAAAGAGGGAATCGAAAAAGTTTAAATTGTAGCATAATGGAATAGAACGTCTTCAATTTGTGTTGCCGGAATATTATTTTTACTTGACCAAAAGGCACTTTTGTTATGATATTGATCGACGTTTACATTCTCGTTTCTGAGCTTTTTGAAAGTTTTGAATATCAACTACAATTCAATCGAATATTTTAAATTTCTGTCGGTTAAGTTAGGTTTCAATCCCACCTTATCTGCAGGATAACATTTCTAAAGTTTTTTTGTTTGTTTTTTCTTCGTTTGTTACTGTCGGCCGTGACCCAAAAGTTCATGCCTAATTTTCGTTGAACTGGCAACTTTTCTAACAGAAACGAAACGAAAGAAATAAAAGAAAAAAAATTGTATTACCTCAAACAACAACGCAATTTTCCTCTGAAAAGAGAAAAGTCTTTTTCCTTGGTTAAACATACTTCTTGCAAAATACTCTCCCTCTTCTTTTTTTAAGCCATTTTTCTCTCATCCTCGGGAACCTATACTAGAGGTAAAATTCTGTAGCTCGTTTCTCGCTAGAATTTTACCCCTGGGTTCCTGAGAATGTTTTTCTCCCTCTTCCCCCCCTTTTTTTTTCCAGCCGTTTTCCCCTTGCAAGCAAATCATAGTAGATAAGAATCATTATCTCCCTTCTCTCTATATGTTTACGTTGTTTCTCTCTCTTCCCTGTTTTTTTATTTTCTTCTTCTTCTCCTCCTCCTTCTTCTCCTTCTTCTCCTTCTCCTTCTTTTTTTTTCTTCTTCTTCTCTTAATAGCCGTTTCTCCCTCCTACCTGATCCGTTCCCCTCTGCTTTACAGAATAGAAGACAAATCCTCCCGCCCCTCCCCCAACACGCCCACTTATTCCATTACATCATATGACCGTCTCGTGACCTTTTGCAACCTTGGACGAAATTCAAACGAGTTTGCGCAACCTAGTTCTTCTTGACTTCTGTATTGCTCGAAGAACGACAAAAAAAAATTTCAACGATGCTTTGGCATATCATTATCTGCGCTTTCATTGTAGCCACTGGAGGTTCACCTTTGCAATCGGTAGCACATTCCAATGTTGTTGTTGAAGATCGTTTGGCCGTCATCAAAAGCACGAGACAAGCTTCAAATAGTTTCACTTTTGGCTTTCATACTACAAACGGGAAGCTGAGATACAAATATACTGAAAATGATGGCTGGTCTGATTGGTTAGCAATACATTGTTTTTCTTTTATTGTTACTGCTATATTGACCATAGCTGCATTGGAAAACTAACGTAAGGTTTTATACTCAAGTCTTTGTTTGAACGACTTCCAGGAAGAACCATTAATTTTTGATTTTTTTTTTGAAACCCTCGTTTTCTCGATCTCTTCCTTGAAACAAAAAACACTGCAAGCAAAGGCGTTAATCGATGGTCAATTGATATTCTGTTGACTCTATTTTCAATTTTTACCTTGATTTTTCAAAACAGGATTGATCTTGGCTCACCCAGTGGTACCGAGGTGATTTCCAATCCATCTGCTGTTCACGATGCCAAAAATCTTACCAAAGTATTCTGCCTTTGCGCCGATGGTCAAGTTTACTCAATAGAGCAAGATGCACAGAAGACAACTGCTTTTGGGAAGTGGATGGTCATATCAATAAAGCTACCTATGGACAAAGGTATAATTCTAAAATTTATTCAAAACTATGGAAAAGTGAAAGCACAAATTCCCCGCCTACCCGTCCCCCTTTGTGTTAATTCCCTGACTAATGCCAATCCTGAAATCCTGAAATCATAGAATTTTGAAAATCATTGCACACAGTATGTTGATGTGCAGCCACAGTATATAGGTTGGATTGCCTAAGAATTGGCAGTCATTCCATACATCCATCCCTCCCTCCCTCTCCCCCACCCCCTAAAAAGCATGCCATTCAGAAGGGAGATCACTGGTACCCTGGAACTTCATTACAGTGCACAGTTCTGCTTATCCATGCAAAATCTTTTGATATTCTCACATTTGACAGCTCACTGTAATAGTCAAAACACTAGGGGTACTAAATCAATCCATCTGGTTGGAAATTCCTTTCCTAATGGTAAAAAGAAGCAGGAAACTTGGACTTTTGACAAATATGGTGCACATGTCTACTGCAAAAAAAAAGACAAAAATAGCGGGAAACTAGATTACCTCAATGGAAAAACCAAGTTTTCCAGAACTTTTCTATTGGAATGACACATACCATTTGTTTGTCCAACTGGAATTTCATTTTTTCCTGGTAAATGGTAAGCAGCCCTGATATCCATACCAGCCACATACATCCCTTACTCACACAAAGATGACTCTTTCTGTTAAAAGGTGCTGTTCTGAATGGAAAAGACAATGTCAAGGCTCTCATCTTCCAGGGAAAGGTTTCTGTATTTGCCAGAACTCTAGCAAAGAGTTCCAGATTGTATTGGACACAAGAGAATAATGGGAACTGGACAAGCTGGTCTCTGATTGGTGGAACATCAGTAGCTCTCAAGACTGACATGACAGTGGTTTATAATGGATTCTCTAAGGTAACAGACATCAAAAACAATAATATAATTACTTCAAAATTATTTATTTGTAAAATGGTCTTCTTCAAATTGAACGAAGTTGAATTTTCCTTTTGGGCTGCGTTTGGTTTTAGAGCCAGAATATATTTTATTTGATTGCAGTATTTAGAAGCATTTGCAGTAATGGAAAACAAATACATGTACAGAACATGGCAGACAAGTAAGTTGTTTACAATATCTTAGTGTATTTAACAGCTCCAAAGGGCTTAAAATTGAGACTTTTTGTCTCCTCGATTTGTAGGGCGCTTGTGCCTGGCTAGAAGAATTTCGAGACATTAATGAAGTTATTATTATCATTATTATCATTATTCATTCAGGTCCCAGTAAATGGGTGTCGTGGGATAAGACAGGTTACAGAGCTCCAACATCCGTCCATGCTCCAGTAGCTCATCAAATGCCACTCAACTTTTTCAATGGTGCTATCAACGTGTTTGTCTTTGGTGAAGATGGGTATATTCATCACATATGGCAGACAACATGCGACAAGGTGCCAAATCCCTGGGGATGGTGTACATGGAGCTTGTGGTACAAGATAGGCAGTGCAATCCCAAAGTCAGCTGAATCTGCAAATCCCTTGAGTATTGGTGCAAATATACACAATGGCATTGAGGTAATTCTTGGAATACAACTTATTTACTAGAAAACCTTGCAAGGCTACTTATTAAATTGCTCCATATGAGCTGTTTATAGGCTGCATCGTTTAACCTGTATTAGTTTATAGCTTGACAATTATGAATGTAAAGTGGAACTGTGCTACCCATTTGCACCATAACTGTTGTCATGAAAACACACGTCAATCATTCTTGATAGGTCTTCACTGTCAGCAGTGATGGTGGCTTGTGGCATTTATGGGAACTTGAACAAGGTAGTGACTGGAGTTCATGGGAATATGTTGGTCGACCAAAGTCTGGACCAATAGCCAGTCATCCAGCTATTATAAATGATGACAAAGGCTGGTGGGCAGCATATGCAGTAAGTATAAAGTTTGAACCCAATAAATATTTTCATAGTTTATATTTATGGGAGAGGTATAAGTTATCAGGGGAGGTTAGGTTGCACATTCATTTCTTAACTTACCATACTTAATTCAAGCATGAATATACATATATGACTTTCAAAAAGGTTGTCGAAGAGAGCTGGGTGTCAGAAAATAATATTAATAATAATATAGCTTGACTCATACTTGGTATACCCATGTTATCAATCAAAGTTTTGCATATGTAAAACAAAAAAGTGTAACCATAGTTTTTTTTATTGTTCAACATTTGCCAATCCATCTGATGACCTTTTTTGAAATAAGTGCATAATTATATGACCCCTTTTTCCTGCGAATATTTGATTATGTTAACCCTTAATATTGACTTTTCTTCTCTGTCCGAAGCTTGGTTTCAAAGATGATATAGAAATTGTGGAGCAGAACCGGTCTTTACAGTTATCACCAGCTGAAGCACCAGCCGGGAAACCAGTCATAGTTTCCTGGATGGTACCAGTTGATGAGGCCACAGCAATGGATTGGATTGGTAAGAAAATGCGACTCTGTTCATCAGACCACCTTGATCCATCATAGGCAGTGGAGTGAATTTAGCAGGATTGAGCTTGGTCAAATTATATATCCAAAAGGTGGCAGGTTAATAGCTTTTAGTGCCACCTATTCCCCTGGGAATTCACAAGTTATTCTCCAATAACTGCAAAGTGCATCATTCTTACACTATATTGTTTTAATTCTTATATTAGGAGTTTATCCAAGTGGCTCTGATAACAACATGTACGTTGATTTCTACTATGTTGGTGGAGGTCAAAACCCAGGCAAAAATGCTCGATCAAAGGGTTCCTTAACCTTTACGTCATACTTGCCCAAAGGAAAATATGACTACAGATATTTGTAAGTATGGCAAACTTTCCTTTTAAAACCATTGTTTAGCTTGATCTCGCAATGTAGATGGTCATCATTTCTGTCATTGAGCGGCCATTATTTTTAGCCCTGTTGTACCTTACTAAGTGCCGGTGCCAGCAAAGAAAGAAGTAATACACATCAAGAAGACGTCGTAGTATAACAATTCAATCTGATTTTTAATTTTCAGAGTAAACAAAAAGTTTTTTGATGCCATTACAACACCTTTCACAGTGGTTAGTGGGCCAACCGACAAAGAATGGGTCCAAGTCTACAGAGGCATTGCCGCAGGGTTGGGCAAATACAATGTGAGCTTTGAGACATGTGCCAAGGATGGTGAACAGACTGTTGAAACATTCAAGCAAGCATTTGAGGCCTTTGATAACAAACAGGTTTACCGTGGTATGCAGCTTATTGGACAGGCTTTGATAGATGTTTACAAGGCCTTTGAAGCTTGTGAAGAAACAGCCATTGCTAAGAAATTGGAGAAGCTAGCCAATGATTTTATCAAATGTACAGCAGGTACAGTAGGTGTAAAACCATACTGGTGAACTAAGTTTAAACATCCTATTGAATAGACCTTTTTCATTGTTCTCCTTGGTGCAAGGTTATTTCCATTTCAGACCATGTGTCATTCCTTAGAGTATCATTTCTTTGTTTAGTGGTTGCTCATGAGAAGACACACAGATGGATAAAACTTAAAGATTCTGAATCTTATTCTCAAGGGAATAACACTCAGGGTCTACAACGGGAAAACTTTGCAGCGCAACAAATAAGGTGTATTGATGTAATTGGTGGTAATTTTTGTTAGAACCTTTGAGATATTGGTTATTCAAGATATATATGCAGGGTAAAATAATATTATTGTAGTATCACTCTGCACATGGGACACAATATAATAGGACGTTTACAATATCCAGGGCTTGAGATAATGGGGCTTCACTGTATAATCTTATCTCCGTAGTTCCCATCCCTGTCTAGATCCCCACCCTTGTCACAAAACCTATTTTTACATTGTCATCATGGTATTATCTATCAAGCCATTGAAAAATGTTTTATAGAATAATCCTTTTTTTTTTCACTAATAACTTTTAGAAATACTGGCTTTTTTATAGGTAATTGTGTCAACTTTGCTATTGACTCTATTGAAGAAATCATTATTTTGTTTGAGAATGTCTACGAGATTTATGGTGATGTCAAAGGTGCCAGTAATTCATTCAAGATTGAAGCTTATGAACAAGGTATGCAATCATCTAAAAACATGCTGTCAGTAGTAATGGATGGGTTAATAAATGTTTAAAAGTCAGTTTATTCAATGCACCTCTTTACCTTGGGTAATGTTTTTTCATTACAGACCATGCGTGTCATTCCCTGAGTTGAATCCATTATCATGTATCTTCTTGTGCACAACCGTTAAACAAAGAAATGATACTCTAGGGAATGACTAATTGTCTAATTGTCTTAATACGAGGGAGATGTCATTAATGTAGGATATTAAATAATTATTAATTTATTTTTTATTTTTATTTTTATCAGGTGGATGGTGTGTTGGTCGTGTAGTTGCTGTATGTCTTGCAATCCCAACATGATTGAATTACACACTGTATATGTATGCTTTAAACTTATTCGAACTTTCAAATTCTTATCAATACACTGAAACAAACTCTGGACTGATCTAAGTCATAGCATGGATAACTTGCAGATCCAACCACGAAACAAATTGTGGGCTGACCTAAGTCAGTGCACAGCTAATTCATAGAGTAGATCAAATTAGAATTTAGCTGGTTAGATTTTGACGATTTGATTAGACTTTGTGCTTCTTTATCATAAAACAACCTTTGCCTCCTGCTGACTGGCTTCACAGGACTTTAACTTGTGCTGCGGTTCTTAACATAAGAAAAATTTGCTTTTTTTTTGAAAATTTTGAAATAGAATCACCAATTATTTATAATAAAATACAAATCATAGGATAAAAGTTGCAAATTCAGCGTAAAAAAAACATCTATGTTCCGTACAATCCAGCCAACCAAAGTCCAGTCCATTCCATCTATGTACGGTTCCGGATTTTCTAAAATTAAAAAACACTTAAAATTCGGGCTTTTAGAAGAGGAAAACAAGTTTTAGAAGTTGGGCATGTTTTTGCTGTACATAAAGATTATCCATGGCCTTCTGATATGACTTTTTTTTTTAATTTCTGGCATCACAGTTTGAGAAAAATAAATGACTTACAAAATGTTGTTCTTTTAACACACTTGTTTTATTTGATACTTAGTTACTTTGCAGCAATTTTCGATACTGTGTGAACTCAATAATTATTGCAAGTTGTTCATTGGAATTTGGTTTTTCACTGCCCCTCAGTCAATAATATATAATACTAAGGTACTGACTGATTAATTTTGAATGATGACAACAAATAAATTCTAGAGGACAACTTGCAATATTATTACTGAGTCACATAATATTTTAAAAAACTGCTATAAGATTTGAAAGACAAAAATTACATATATTTCAGATGGGAAAAATTTAACTCCACCCTCTCCTCCCTGTGAACCAAAGGACAACATTATGACTATAAATACATGTATTCTAGAAGTAAAGAGCATAGTGTTCTACGGAATTACACTATTCTCTCTAGTTCTTTAGCATACTCAAGCATGTGTTGTGTCATCTTGTGGGAAGGAATCTCCAAACTTGTTTCTTTCTTGTTATCGTCTTCAAAGGTGTATATGTTTTGTGGTTTTAAGACCCAGCCTCGCTAGAAATTACAAAATATAATTAGCATTAAGCAATTCAATTGGGCAAAAAGAGGTATTCTTCAAGGATTCCAAAACTGTTTTGAAGGCCATGGAGTACCATGAAATGTGTGTGTGTGTGTAGGGTGGGGAGGGGAGGGGCCCATGATATTATGATATGTGACCTTTGATCCTTTATAATGAATGGTTTATTTACCTTGTCTGCAAAGGCTTTCATACTTTTTTCACCTTCAAAATACAACATTCTCATTCCTTCCTTAAAGGTTATGCTTCTATATGACTTTTCTATGCAAGCTGCAATCTCTTCTCTAGAAGGAAATACGAGTCACTAAAATTAATTTTTATCATCAAAGATAAACAATATATATATGTGGACTGTTAAATCAAAGGTAAACCAAAAATAAGAAAGGAAGGAAACAAAGAATAAGGGAGGGAAGGAAAAAAGGAAGGAAGTAAGGAAGGAGAGAAGGGAAAGAAATGAGGAAAAGAAAGAAGGAGAGAGGGAAGAAAGCAAGGAGGGATGAAAGTAGGAAGTAAGGTGGGAAAAGAGGAAGAAAGAGAGGCAAGGATTTTTTGATCATCTGATATTCACCTTAGTGTTCCTAAAAGAATGTTCATAAAGAAATGATAATTCTCTGCTGGTACATTCCCCCTGGCAACAAAGACCTGTAGACAAAACAAAGAATGCATCACATAAGGGCAGAAGAATTTTGCATCAAAAAACGTACTTTGTGACTGGTGCAAGGCATTATAATACTTCTCTGATGACCCAGGTTGATTGAGAGTTCTACTCGGGCAATGAATATTTCATTTTAAGGAAGTATAATCAGTTATGACTTGTAAACTCGAATTAACTTTAATCTTGTTTCTTAATTCTGGATTTTAATTTTTTTTTATTTTCGAAAATCATGTGACCAAGTGGATGTTGAATGGCAAAGATGATGAGACTCATTGCAGGTCTTTTCCAAGATAGGTCGCAGGAAAATAAGTGAAACTAAAACTAAAACTTGGACTAAACAAAAACGCAACTAAACAGCACAAAATCTGGAGCAGAACTGATTCATTTTTCAAATTACGAATACTGTTGTGTGATCACTTACATCCGGCATTCCAAATATGGCTAGTACAAACGTAACGCAACAAACTCGAATAAATCTTCAACCAGTTTTCAACTTGGTTACAATCAAGAAGTATGTAGATTGGATTAATATTATTATCATCATAATTATTTTATTAACTTACTTTGTTATAGCTTCCTTCCATGAGGTACTGAAAGGAAAAAAACAGTATTAGTGTTAAGAATCTGTTTTCACTATAGTTGCATATACTATATCACCTTAAGTAGTTGGGTATATCATCAATTGAGGGTGGTATAGTGGTAAGGCAATCGCCTCTCGCCTCTGGGGTTTTAGGTTCAATTCTTGGCCTCAGCATGACATGTGAGTAGAGTTAGGGAATTACCTCCCTTGATTTGAGGGTTTTCCTCTGCATTCTCTGGTTTTCCTCCCTCAGTTGCGAGAGTAGCCTTACCCTGACTTTGATCAGCTCACAGGCTGTTTTCAAGTTAAATGTTTCAGATAAAATGTTTAAATGCTGGTAAAAAAAGTTTACAAATTATTATGAATCTTTCCTGATCAACCCTTTGTCTCTTACTAGAGGAACAAGTCTCAGAACAAAATCCCAAAAAGGGATGGATTTGTAATATTAAAATGTTGTTATTACAACAAAACACGCAGCTGACTCATGATATTATTAATCGTTATCTGGATCATTACCTGTTCTAGCGAGACAGGATGCCTGATATAAACATTGTATTGTAGTTCTTTCGCTGGTAGAAGCTCCAACTCCTAAAAGAATAATAGTGTCAGTAACACATTAAATTATGGCACTTTCTGCTGAGTGGTTTTCAAGTTTTAAAAAAAATTTCTCTGGGAAGATAAAATCTTGTCATGCAAAAATACTGCATTGCTCCTGCCCTTGATGGATGGCTGCCGAAACCACTCTATACAACTTAACTTCAAAGAACATGAAGTTAAAATGGTCGTGACTTACTGTGTGGAATTCAGCCAGTCTATTCTGAGCCAAAAGAGATAGTAGATTCAGTCCTAGAAGTTGATACATGTAAGCAGAATCCTCAATGATACCCCTGAAAAAAAATCCACATGTATGCCAACAGATTTTGATCAACGCATGTGAATACAGTACAGTATATACGAGTATACAATTCACTAGTAAACAAAACAAGTATACATTTTCAGAACAAAACTGATATTCCCCCCCCCCCCCCCCTCCAAAAAAAAAAAATTCATTGATACCGATGTTTTCTGACAAGTCAACATGTTACCCATTATTATATTCAAGTGGAGCGGGATCTTTGTTAGAGCTGTGTCATTACCTATAATCCAGGTAATATGGCTTCAGCATGGCCATGTATCTTTCAAATGATGGAATATCTTTCATTTGTATGCTCCATTGTACTCCAATTTCAAGCACATCTCCTGATATGAAAAAAATCTGATAATTAATGCCCCATCCAGTTGACTGTGGGGGGAGGATAGGGGGAGGAAAACATTGCCTTTAGCAGAAATATATCTCAATTTCAGGGGGTATATGTAGGGTTGGTGAAGGAAAATAGTTTCTATGGGGGGGGGAGAGGAAGATGAAGCAAGGTGATCAAACCATGAGGTCATTACACTTACGTGCTAACAGAAGTTCCTGTTGACTTGGTTTATTTGAAGTGGTTGGTAAAAAAGAGAACTGAATAAGTGCCATCTAAAAAAGACAAAGGAAGAAATGGTTTCATTGAGATCTTGTTCTTCACATTACTCTGGCGGATATTAAGTCCAATAAAACAAGAACTTAAACAACATATTTCTTTGAATATTATACTAAATTTTTGTCAAGAAAACCAACAGAATTTCTACGTAGAAGGCCAACAACTGAAGAAATGTGTTCAGTATTACTATCTGACAAAACCCTCATGATAAAAAGCGAATTCTTGAAAACTTAGACACAATTTGAAGCATTTCCTTCCTCACCTTCATTCCAGACATGAGTTTCCCGCATTTTTCAAGATCAGCCGGCTTCTTATTCCACTCTTTAATCAGTGTTTGGTACATGGAGACCACTTCTTTCAAACTGGACGACGCCATCTTGGATTTTTTGCAAAGTCACTGAACCTGCGCCCCTAGTACAATGGATCTGCAGTATTAATAACAATAAATGCGCACATGCGTGCCCGGTTCACGGTCGAGAAGACTGGCACGAGAGTGACAATTTTTGAAAGAAAGAGAAAAAAAGTTGGCTGCATTTTCCCATTTTTGCAATTCCTAGACATGGAAAACGATGTATTAGATGCTCTAGAAGACTTGGGGTACGTATATATATTTGATATATTGATTATTTCTTTACTTACAAGTCGTCTGAAACAATAAGGTTCTGTTGACAATCAAATAGTTTCCTACCTGAAACAGAAAATATTGCATTTTTTTACTGCCTGAAACAACCTTTTAGATTCTTTTCACCTAATGTCATCTGTTCGTTCTTTTTGTTTCTCTTTATGTACACTCTTTTAGCTATAATGGGTCAATGTTAGAAGAAGAAGGTCTTGTCAAAGCTGTGGAGGGTAATGACTTGTCTTTTGACTTCATGTCTCTCTGCGTTTGGATTATAAAGGAATTGAAGAAAGTTTGCAAGCTAGGAGAAACTCTTACAGGTTTGTATTTATACATGAATATATCATAAATAGACAGATAAATATTAAAAACATAATTGCACTAAAAGTTAAGGGGTAAAAGTAAGTGCACAAAATTATATGACCCCCCTGACTGACCCCCAACTATATTTATTCTATACCATTAGGCCATAGTATATGGGTCTTCAGGAAAATGTGTAAACAGTTGTCCATATCTTAATGAAGCTTTTCATTTTTTTCTGCCTCTCTGCAAAGGAGGATTTTCTAATTCTCTTGTATTTGCAGAGACAGAAGACCAGGAGACATTCAAACTAGAAATGAGTGGTCTACTAAATGAATTGGGTAAGTGTTGGTCCACTAAAAAAGTTAATCATTTACATATGAATGAATCAAAAATATTAAAAAATAATCATAAATTTGTTTCTCTTTTAAACACAGGGAACCCACACCCAGATTTATCAGGAGTGAATGGCTTAGACTCTGTTCATAACCGATTGCTTTTGCTTGGTAAGAACTAAGAATTTTCCACTATTATTCTCTTTGATTGGTTTTGCTGTGTTGGATTACACCACTAACACAGGAAACCCACCCTATAGATTTTATGATTCACAGAAAGAAGAGCTACCTACCTTGCTGGTGTATGATGATATAGTTCTCATTTACTGTTACTATAGTTACCATATTGATACCTTACTACATAAATATTAACACTATAGTATTTATTGACAGATTACTTGACGTCAGAGCTCCAGGCATGTAGAATGCTTGGAGGTGTAAGTGAAGGGAAAATGGAGATTGATCATCAGGTAAGGTATAAGTTTGAACATATTAAGGGTATCGTCTGGCCTGTAATCATATTATTTAGAACAACAGTGGGTATTCCATGTTTGGTTTCTCCTTACCCCTACTTCCATAAGGCACAATTTGTTCTACCCCCTCCACTCTTTCTCCCTGTATAAATCCCACACCTCCTGAGGGGAAAAAACGACAAAAGATTATGATTTGAAAGCCTTAAAGACAATTTTGTTTTGGCATTTTCATGCAGGTTATGTGTCCAACTTTACAACAAGTACGGTCAATCCTTTCAGTACTTGAATTACCACCACCAGGAAAAGATGCCACTGTCTTCTCTCTTTTCTCACAAATTGAGAATAAAGTAAGTAGATCGATTAGAAGAAATCGATATCTGCATATTCGTGAATGGACTCATAATTCTTTGTTGTTTTGTTAGGTTCGTCAGATGCTGACAACGTTACCAAAAGATCACCTCGGAGAACCACTGCTAAAGAAAAGACTAAGTGAAAATCAATGGGTTGGTCAAATTTTCATTCATTTTCTCATCATTCCTTTGTTCATCATTTGTTTGCGCATTTGTTTGTTCATTCGTTTGTTCATTTGATTTTTCATTAGTTTGTTCATTTGTTCATTCATGTCACCATTCATTTATTCACTTTTAATTCACAAATCTTTTACTTCTCTACGCAGAGCAAAGTAGAACAAATCAACACTCAACTGAATAGTGAGTACTCCCTCAGGCGTCAAATGTTGCTCAAGAGATTAGATGTGACAGTTCAGTCATTTGGTTGGTCAGAAAAAGCCAAGGTACAATAATCCTTTGACAATATTTTTTTATATACCATAGTGCAGTTTTCGTATGAATGTGAAAAGCTCAGTGCCGTAAGCGTGACGTGCCGTGACCATGATACTTTCTAGAATTTTAATTGGCTGATTTTTTCCATGTGCAAAATGTTTGGTCTAAAAGTGGCGTGACCATGTCCGCACCGTGTTTATGCCGTGTTCCAGGTATTTAATTGGATAGAGAGTAAATTCTCATGCAATGTGATTGGTCTGCATATCCCTTGCTGTGTCACGGCCGTGTTCGTGCCAGTGAACTTTTCACAGTCATACGAAAACTGCACTATAAATTAATTTCTTATTACTGATGTGTCTTACATTTTATTCAGACAAAAAAAGATGAAATGATTGCAACATTTCAACCTTTGCGAAAGTCCATGAATTCATTATCAACAGTCAATGTCGCTGATGCAATTGCTTCCAGAACAGGTATAATTGTTGAACTGATTTAAAGGTGCCTCTGTTTGTATTATGATGGTTATACTTAAGAGCTCTATATTAAACCACTGCCTCTTATCCTAAGAAATATGAATTGATTTTTAGTGACTAAAAGGTTCTCTATTTGTACATGCAAGTTTCAATAATTTCATTAACAACCTTTTGTTGCATTTATGAAGATTTGTTGCAACAACCAAGAACAAGTGCTGGTCATGTGCGTGAGAAAACCAAATGTCCTATCAACAGAGTGTTAATGGGAACAGTAAGTACTGGATAGATATACTAGTTGATAAGTAAGCTACCCACAAAGCAAGAGGTCTCTTTGATCTCACCCACCTGTTTTTTGTTTGTCTGGGTTGCATAATTATAAATAAGTAAAAAATATGTGACTAGAGCTTGAGAGCAGGCACTGATGGAGGTGAATTAAGGATGCACTCCTTCAGATCCTTGGAAGAGCTCTTTACTATGAAGCATTATCACAATATTCTAACGGATTTTATGATTCTTTAATTATACTTTTTAAATTTCTTCTGAAGTTGGTTGATAAATCAGTGCAATTTTTTATTGTAAAATTTAAGGTACCAGATCGTGGTGGAAGGCCGTCAACGATGAATCCACCTCCCCCAGAAATGCCGTTTTTCAGGAAAAGGCAGGACGCTCCTAAGGACCAAAGACCTTACAGTGGTCGTGGAGGGGGAGGAGGCGGCAGGGGTGGTAGAGGTGGCAGAGGAAGGGGTAATAAAGTCCAAGGAGGTAAGTCTTATTTTTTTGTTATTTGCTTATCAGTTAATATCACGTTATTTATAACATGATTTTGTTGCTAAGTGCAGATCCAGTTTGTTATTATGTTTACAAATGTATCAACTTTATTTCTAAAATATTCTTGTATTGTCTTTCCCAGGCTGGTCTGGTGGTGGAGGTCAAGGTGGTGGCCACGGCTGGGGAGGAGGTGGAGGGAAAGGTGACAGAGGCAAAAACTTTCTGGGTGGGGATAACAAAGGGTATGGTAAAGATGAATACTATAGTTAAGTGAAATTAAAAATTATTGCTAAAAGGCTGCATTGGTGTTAATGAATTGCTAGGAAAATTATGTAAAAAGAAAACAAAAATAAAAATATTTTTTGAGCCAAGCATTGAAGGATGCATCTGGTTTGTATTAGTAACAGATGTTTGACGTGTGGCTTCGTATAACTCCTTACAGCTGTTCTCAAAAGCATTAAATCTTTACCAAAAAATAAGAAACAGGGCTTGAGGAGCTTATGGAATGAGATATCCAGTTATTACTCTGATCCCCAATTAACCTTAGTTAAAACTCTGGCTTATTTTCTTCATTTGTTGCATGCAATCTTTTGATTGATATCTATTGATGTCACATTTACTACATGCCATTAATCATCAAGAACAACTTGATAACCATCTGGAAAGATCCAAAAGATTGAAATCAATTAAAATCCTATTTAAGTGAAGATAACAATTGTGTGATTCAAGTTGAAAGTTTTTTAGATTCTTGTTTACTGCAATTTTCATGAAACATGCGAACTCTGTGTCTGTGAGCTGCACACTGAAATTTGGTATTTCGCTGCCTGCAGTCAAAAATATGAAAGGTACAGACTGATTAGGTTTGATTGACAGCAGCAAAAAACCAAATTTCAGTGAGCAGCTCACAGACACAGAGTTTTCATGTTTATGAAAATTGCAGTGATTGATTTGTTATAAACTCAACCATCTTTCTCATAAAATCTTTCTTCATTTTTTGTGAAGAAAAAAGGGCTATCATGATGCTTGAAGGTACTACTTTAAAATTAACAGTTTTTAGGAACATTTAAAATCCATTGTCAAATGACAAAGCTTTGAATGATGATGCTTCCAAACAATGAGAAATCATGAATTTTTGATCTTGGGTTTGTGAGAGAGTGCAAACAATTGATCTGTGAAACACTAATTACTAAATAGTACAAAATAGTGCTAATTAAACAATAGAAAACAATGGAATTTGCATGAAATTGTGCTAGTTAGTATTACTAAAGTTTCACGGTTATATTGTTTGCACTTTAACATTGATAGCTTTATACCTTGTATCCACAAAATTCAGAATTTTGGTTTCATTGAGATTTTTTTATTATTTTCTCATTACCCAACACCTTTAAAATATTATCAGTTATATGTCGAGTTAAAAATCTATGATATATTACTATACGAAAATTATGTATAAAGATTACTGACTGCTATGGCATTTTCAATGCACCATACATTGATGATTAGGATTCGTTCACGATATTCTAAAGGTATGAAAAATGTGCAATAGAAACTATTTGGATTCAAGACGAATAGATAAACTGATATACATTTATGAAAATAACTGAAATTTATGACAAAGTTATCAGAATTCTGCTTTCAAATGTTTTGACTTGATGGATATTTATCTCTCTTTCTTTTGAATGTTTCGTTTGTCTTGATCTTTAAAATACTTTACCCTATAGAAAAATAATTCTTTTGCGAAAGCATATAGTCGTATGTCAACAATGTTAAGCTTTTTAAGTCTTTGAATATCTGCAGGTTCGATATCTGTCATGACATCGGCCGCCCGCGTGTCGTCCTCAGCTTTCTGCGCGAATGGTCTAAAGAATTTCACCCCGAACGTTTTTTCGAATAAATACTGGCTTTCTTTTTGGTATTCTGTCAGGCCAAAGTAAGCCATACTTTGAAGGTTGCGCATTGCACTTTTGAGGATAATCTTGTCGCGTTTTTTCGGTCCAATACCCGTAATATTGTAACAATTGACGAGCCTTAGATCAGCAAGCATTCGTGCTTGTCTATTGAAAGCTAAATTTGATTTACACGCTAAAAAATCCTCTACTGTCACATCTTCCCATGTATCTCCTTCATAACATGGAGGCAGTTCCTTTTTAGTTGGAGTTCTACCATTACATTTATGGGAAGAAGCAGCCCATGTTGTTCCTCTTTGGTAACAGCGGAACTCGCTGAGCACTCGACTAGTAGGTTCTCGTAAGAATGTCACATACAAATACTGTCTTTTTATGTTTAGTCCGTCTCGTTTTTTGACATAATCTGGTACACATGCATGAAGCTCTGTCCAATCTGAATGCAAACCACAAGGCCAGCCCAAAGAGTAACGAGAAAACAGCCAGATTCTTGTAGAATTATGACTTGTGCATTTACAACGTAGTTTGGGTACTTTTCGGCATTTACATGGGTAAGATATGTTTAAATTCTGTACCAAATGCTTCCCAAATGTGGTTCCTCCAGTCTTTTGCATGTGTAGGAAGACCATAACTTGTCGTCGTGTCGGGAAGACGGGAAATCGCTTTATCGAGTCGTTCTTGAATCGGTAGATTCTCAGTTTTCGTTTTCCTGTGGATACAGAACCCAAAGTTCTCGTCGCATAATTGATTTTCCGTAATAAGTTTTTCGTGCCACACGATCGATCAGGGCATATATATGACATAAACAAGAATAAAACCAAAGAAGAACAAACAGCAAGAATGGCTAATTGTGACCATCGAGTAAACACGCTCATCTTGATCTGCGGCCATGTAATACAAGCATTATTTTGATGTTGTTTAGACGCCAGTGGTTTGTTCCAATACACATCTACACAGGGAACCCAATCAAAATCCGTAACTCCATTGTCAAAAGATCAAACACAAACAACCTAAAGTATTTCAATATTTCAGTACGAGGAATTTTTTTCTCGACTAATCTTTAATATCTTATAAAATTTCGAGGTATACCAAACTTTGGTACATTAAATTGCATGAAAACGAAGTCACATATTTAAAATATCATCACATCCGGTCAAGTTACATTTCCGATGTCGATTGACTTTAAAGTGCATATGACACGAAAAAAATTTAATGTTACACCTGGTGTAAAAATGTGTATTTTATTGGCATGAATAAGAAAATCGCAGTTAAATTTGTTTCAAAAACGTATTTCTCCAGAAATTCAAGAAAATTTAGCACAAGTTGTGACGTCATTTTGTTTACAAGTCTCCAGATTAAGTTGCAAATACACGAAATATGTTTCAATGTGGAATCTTAATTTCAGGTAGTGCACTTTTCAGTTTCCCAACATTTGAAGAGTACTACGTAAGCTATCAAATGAAATTGAATAAAATATGCCTTTTGTTGTTATTTTATACGAATTACAATTTATATTTTGTGCATTACTACTGAATCTAGAGTACGTGTCAACAAAATGACGTCACAAATTGATATTAATTTTCTGACATATCTCAAGAAATAAGCTTTTGAAACAAATTTAATTACGGTATATTTATTTTTACTAACAAACTATACATTTTAAACGATGAAATGTTTTCGTGTCATATACACTTTAAAGGAAGGGCTAAATGCTCAGGGTTACGACTTTCTTTTAAAACATGTCTATCAAAAACTAAATATAGAAAATAAAACTACATTTTCCTAAAATATCCTTATTTCCGGTTTCTTCAATTTCCGGTTTCTTCAATTTCCGGTTTCTATTGGGAACTGCCATGGAAATAAACGCAGGAATCACAGGAATTTTGAACTTTGATAAGGAGAAATATTTTTGGAAAAAAAACTAATTTAAAACGCTAAAAAGTTTATGTAACCCTCTGTATAAATATTTTAGGAACATTTAAGAGACTTTTTCATATATTAATTATTATTTTCCAAGATGACAAAGAAAGAATAATGGGTGACTATATATGGAAGTTATAGCCTTATTTGGTGAATGACGTAATGTAAGATTTCGCGGGGTAACCACAACAACCAGCAAACCCACGACAACGTCTCAACAACGTTCATTTTACGTTGAAGCGCGACGCAAGGAGGACGTTGGAAATTCTACTCCCTAAAATTCAAAGACTCAGCTGTTTTTAAAACGTCGAGTAAACGTTTGGATACCCATTTCGACGTATACCCAACGTTTGGAATTCAAGCGTTTTCAATAAGTGCTTTGTTAACAAAACCGATGTGTTCAAACCGGCTTTGCTCAAGAAGAAGAAACAAGATGAACACCGAGGGACTACCCGCTCAAGCTTTGAAGAGAAAAAAGACACGGAGACTGAAGAAAAGGAAACCACAGGATGATAAAAGATATGTTGCAATGGAAGTTCCAAACAAGAGGACCAAAGGACAGACGGCAGCTCCCGAAAATACTACACAGTTCCTGATGGACGATCGCGAGAAATTTGAACCATTCAACTTGGACGCTGCGTGTTCGCCATCTTTTTCCCCAGTAAGTTCATGTAGTTGTTCGACATCTTCCGTTCGAGGCAGTCCTGCCAATGATGAAGACTTTGAATCTTTATCCGAATTTGTTGAGGATTTCGATCAGCTGTATTTCGAAAAGGATTTCAACGACTTTTACGACAGTGTTTATGCCGAAACTCTACTTTCGCTCACCAAACAAGAACTCATCACGCGGTATCTAGACTTGGAAAAGAAAGAAGAAGAGTTACTTCAACAAGTTAAAACAATGAGTCCTGAATCGTCGAATGTTTCGCCTATTTGTAACTACGAGTGTTTAAAATCGAACTTCTCACACCAATTTACAAGAAATTCTCTTACGACAGAAAGCGCCAAAAACAAGGAGGCAGAGAAGAAGACTTTGAAATCTCAAGTTCAAGAACTTCGTCTTCTTAACTCTCAGCTTCAGCAAGAAAACCAAAGATTACGAGGCTGCTAGGTCCAGCGATGAGTAAATAGTTAATTATATTTTGTTCTGGTTTCTCGATTTAGAAAAAAAAAAACGTTTTCGAGAAGGTGACGTGGCCGATTGAGAATTTCAAAATGGCGGACAGACATGAAGCGCGTGTTTATTGAAAATTAACAGAAATGTAAAAGAATATCAATTACTAATAGAAAGATTATAGATTGAAACTTTTATTATTTTAAGCAAAAAATTGTTTTTTAAAAATGTTGCTGAAAATCGCAAGAAGAGGTCCAAAGGAGGCGACAAAGAAACTAGATGCGCCCACACATTGTTTAGCTCATTAATATTCATAAGCTAGCTCTTTGGTAATACTATGCAAGACGACTTTAATTTGACTCTATTTTAGTTTGTTTGTAATGAACGATGCAGTATATGATATGTAATTAGCAGACTGTACATCTCATGCTGTCAGTATGATGTTATTTTCAGAGTTAAGTTGCTGATATGCAATCTTGTGGCCCAGAAAACATGTGATCACCAGGTGACAAGGTGTCGCTCCCAGTCTCAAGATCTGAGACCAAACAACACACAAGGTAATGGCCAACTCTTTTTGGGGCTGGTCAGTGTGTGACTATGCCATTTCTGCCTTACTTTAACCTGACATACTAACAATATTAGATTCTGTTGGACAACTTTTTGGTAATTTTTGTAATACTTTGATTAGAGATTTAGTTCAGTAGTTAGACTGAGACAGCATTATAAGGCACTGCTGTAATTTTATTTTTGATTTAACTTTTAAAAATTCACAACGCATGGTTAACGATATTTTGTTAGAGACAGGTATTCATTATTAAAAGCAAAAGTAGAAGTATATCTATGTTTTTATGTATGGATTTAATCTAATAATTGCATCCTTTTGTGTTAAAGTTGTTGGCTTGTAGTGAGGACATGGAACATCACTATGCCACAAGCAACCAAATGATGGTCAAACAATAAGGTATATCTTCCTCATTTGCCTTCCTTACCAGAATCCAGCAAATGAAAGTAACACAGAGGAGGTATTTCAGACATGGGACTTACAGTGCTTTGAAACTTAAATAGTTTATTGAGTGGTGAATGGCAGTCATGTTGTGTGGGTAAAACAAATCCTTGTTTGTGGAATAAAAACTATTTTATTTCACACTATTGTTTCTGTCCCCACAACATGGTTGCTATGACATGCTTCTATTGATACAGAACACATCCACCCACTTATACACGCACAGTTGTACAAAGAGAGTCGTAGTAATGTTATTATTATTGTGATCTTGTGTGGGGTGACATGGGTTTGGGGTTACTAACCATGTATTTTCAGGTTAAGATACCAAAAGGATTCGGATCAAGACTTAGGACACCCCCAAGTAATGGTTTTCATTATTTGAATATTTTTCTCAATAAAATTTAGTTCACACCAATTTTGTCTCAGTGTATTGGTCTTCATAAACCTTGTATCAAACCATTTACGAAAACACTAACATACCAGTATTTGAAGGTTTTTTTCCTATTCTTCAAATGGGCTTGTATCAAGGTATAATGCAATTAAAGAGACAAATATGTTTATAGAACTGTTTTATTTTCAACTCTAATGCAATGTAAAAGCAGAAATTGCTAAGACTACCTTTTGCACAAATCGACTTACTACTACCTTTAATTTAGCACATCACATTAAAATCATACAGAATTTTTAGGACCACCACAATGAAACATTGCAGTTCCAAGTATGATGATTTGACTAAGTTTTAAAAAAATGTTCCTAACCATATTCCTAGCAACAGAATCCAAGCCATCCATACAATACAGTAAATAAGAACCAGCATATTTCCACTGTATGATGGGACTTTAGATTCCAGTAGCAGTTAAAGCTAAAGTGACTGCAATGATTACTAGCTAAGTGAAAACTATGGTATTTTAATGGTACGCGTTTAACAGGCAAATGGAAAAAAAAGAGGGTTCATTAGTATAGTATTTGTTCTCTGGTTATCTCATCTGAAGAATTCCCACTTCCATCAACTTTTGTATTTTCTTCAGGATTTCGGGATTTTTAAGATGTCTGGAAAAAAGAAAAACAATTTAAGTTGAAATGTCTAAAAGTTTTTTTCAAAAATTCTAATTTATAGAAACCTTAACTATTAATGTTAATTTTGAAACTAACATGGCGCACCCCCCACCCCAACGAAAGCTATCGATCTGGTGACTCAATTTTTTCCTATCTTCAAATTGTGGCATGTTCTTTCTCACTCATTGGATTATTGTAGGTTGTTTTTTTTCGGATTGGAAATTTCAGCATGGATCTCCATTTTACACTGGACAGCATGAAAACTATAATGACTTACTCTTGAATAGCTTGAGGGTTGTCTTGCATCTGTTCTATGATAATCTTCATCCCTGGATCAGATAGAATGCTCTATGAAACCAAAAATACAAATAAATTGTTTATTTTGGTTATTGTGATCAAGACTAGTAGAGTTGTAGGTATCATGTTTGACAAATGAATATTCCTAAAATTCACATGTCAAGAATTTTAACTTCATCTTGACCTCATGAATCACATTTCAAAACTAGAGTTGTGCGTCAGTAAACCTGGAATTCACAAATCACACTTTACATTTTGCTATCTTCACTTGACACATTTTGGCCAGAATGACGTGTCACGCTAAACCCTGTACTACAAATATTACATGTGGAAACTAAAGTATGTTTTGCTGGACATCATTCCATGAGCACCTGCCCTTGAAAACTTTGTTTTCTGACAAAATTGGGGAAACACTGATTGATGTCCACCAAAATCCTATCTTAGTGTGACTGCAAATTTTGTGATTCCACATGTGATTGAGGAATACTTTAAAAATTAGAAACAACCAAATTTTACCTGCACTTCTGGATCAGCCATAGCTCGTCTTCTGATCTCATCAGGGTCTGTTGGAGCCCTAGCTGAAGTCAGGATGGCATTTAAGCCATCGCGTGCTTCCTAAATGAACAAGAAAATATTGTCTAGAGTCAATTTTTTTGATTATTGATAAATAGACCTTTCAGCTTGGAAGTAATATTTTGCAGAACATCGATATCTGCCATTTCCTTGAGAATCTTTTTGGAATTGTTTTTTTTGGCTATTACAATAACCCTTACCTTGTTATTAGGGTCAAGTTCCAAGGCCTTTTCGTATGCACTTCTTGCATCAATATATTTCTTAAGAGCAAAAAGTACACCCCCTTTTCTGGTGTATCCCTTCACTAGAAAGTAATGGAAAAATTATTTAAACTCCTGATTACAAATTATTTTGATTCCTTATGAGGCCCCAGCAACAGGCCATTCCAACTACCAATATTTCCAAATTGAGAGCCCTAGTTTGGTTAATAAATTGTTACATACCAAAAGTAGGATCAAGTCTGATGCATTCATCACAGTCCTGTAAAATAGAAAATAATGCCATTATAAAAACTAACACACTCCTGCATAATACATAGACTGAAGACCTGACCAAGAGACCCAGAAATAAGTACACAGGATACAGCGTCAAGTTGTGGGTTTGAGATAAATTGAAATAACAAAACTTCAAATTTCCATCATTTTTTTGTGTTGAAATACAAGGCAAGTGCATCATGGAAAAATCATGACCAAGCCACAACCAGCCTATCACTTCGACTGTTTCTATTATGTATCAAAAGAGCCAGTTAAGAGCTCCCAGTTTTTCTACAAACCTTCTGTGCTAACTCAAAGGCAGCCAGCTTCTGGTAAGTAGCTGCACGGTTACTGTACAGCTTGGCATCTCCTGGGTTTCTTTTGATGGCTTCATTATAACATTTCAGTGCATTTGGAAAATCACCTGCAATATTGCATTCCATGTCAAAATATCATTCTTAAATCCTGCTAAAAACATTTCCTCACAATGATGAATAGTTTTTAGTATGAATATCAATGTATCAAAGGAGCTTCTCTAGAGCATAATTGAAAATTATTTCAAGTTAACACAATCCACCAAGATTATACTCCCTTTGGATGAAAGTGTCATTTTACTATCACTATTAGAATGCTTACTAAATTTCAATTTTTCATTTTTTTCTAGTGAGAATAATAAAACTGACAAAAGGTGTGCAAAGAATTCTGGTAGTTGCAGTACTGGCATATAAAGGGTTATGACACCAATTGCCCTGGTCTGAGGATGATGCAGGCACTAAAGTTAGACATCAATATTGATATTAATGAACCAATCATAACACTGTTGCCTACTAAAGCAAAGGGGTATTTTGCTTTCTTGTGGTAAAAATTAAATAACTATAAAAATACCTGACGTCAATGTTTATACTAGCTGCTATGAGATCAATCAAGGAAAAAACAAGGTTCAATCAGCATTGCAAATGCATTTTCTATTTTAGGGATATATTTCCAATATTACATCTCTTGATGGAACTCGTATGGGGTATAAGGTCTAGCATCAATCTTCTCCATGGCATGGTAAAAATGTTTCTTGACCCACACAATATTACCAACAATGACTTACCCTTTTTGAATAATTTATTTCCTTTCTCTTTTTCCTCTACAGCTTTCACTGGGTCAATATATGCCTCCCTCTCTTTTTCTTTTATTAATTTTTCTACCTGAAGAGGGAAGACATAAAAATTAAGATAAATAAAGCAAGGTTTCAACCCAATAAAGAAACCACTTTCTAATCCGTAAGGTTGAAGATGCACATTCAATCCTTGGAAGAGTAAAATGCTATTGGAATCCTTAGAAATCAAAGGTGGAATAGCAGTAGTGCTCTCAAGATCTGTGAGTTAACCATGCCCTGACAGATCCTGAAGCTCAAATATTGTTTCAGGGTTTGATCTGTGAGTTAGCTGTGCCCTGACTTACATCAGCCCAGATATTGTTTCAGGGTTTGATCTGTGAGTTAGCTGTGCCCTGACTTAGATTAGCCCAGATATTGTTTCGGGCTTTGGTCTGTGAGTTAGCCATGCCCTGACTTAGATCAGCCTTTATATTGTTTCAGGGTTTGATCTGTGAGTTAGCCATGCCCTGACTTAGATAAGCCCATTATTGTTTCAGGGTTTTATCTGTGAGTTAACCATGCCCTGACTTAGCTAGATCAGCCCAGATATTGTTTCAGGGAATGATTGCATTTATGCTTGATCTTTGAGTTGTGTGAAAAGTTCAACTCACATACCTGTTGACATTTCTTTGCAATATCAGGTGAACGGTGCTCAGTAATAGACTTTTGGTAATACTTCAGGGCATCTTCATACTTTTCTTGCTTGAAGTAGGTGTTACCCATCCTAGCAAAGGCTCTGAAAGAAATAACAAACTTTACAAAACAAAGTCACGAAACTTAAATTAAATTTTTAGTGTCAATGGGTAGTTCCAGAAATTATCCATATACTACCACCCCCCCCCCCCCCCCCAAGAGGAATTTGGAATTTCCGAGGGGTAGGATGAGTCAGATGGTATGGTTAACTTCTGGAACTACACAATTCAAAAAAAGTGTCAAAGTTTGCAAATATGCCAACTGGAATGCTAAAGCACAATAAATCAAAGGGGCTAAGCTATCTGTGTTATATTATTTTGTTGTTGTGATATCTTATTTTGTCATCATTCTGAAAACTGAAAACTGCTATAAAAATGCAGAAGCTTGGTTCATTCCTTGAAAACGAAGGAAAAATTGTATTCTCTATTAACTGATGCCCAAGGCTTGTTTTTATTGTTTGTTTCTGTTTGAACTATAATGCTTTTCACTGAAAACTTTGGCCAGTTTTTGTGTTAGTTATGACATTTTTAAGCAACCCTGTATGTTTTCTTTGACAAATTCGCTTTTTGAGCCCTGTCAACCATGCAAAACCCATGGCAGCAAATATAATTCACTAAATGTCATACATACTTGGCAATTTGTATGTAGTCTGCTTTACTTTCACGTCCAACTTGCACTGCTGTCTCGCACTCCTTTAAACATTCTTCAAATTTGCGTTCCTCAAAAAATACAGCTGAAAAGGAAGGGTTACTCTTGATAAGGAATTGTGTTAATGAACCAAGTTATGGACCATTCTGTTTGGTCCATTTTAAATGATAAAACATTACCAAATAACAATAGACCCCTTGCACAAGACGTCAAAGCAGCTCTGGGGTTCAAAACAAAAGAATCCCATTCTCTTGAGAATATTGAAATCTCTTATGATGTTCATGTTTTCATTGTTTTGATCCCCAGGTAGGGATTTAGTGCAAGGGGTCTATCTATAGTAACAAGAATGTACATATATTTTAATGTTCTACAGACCTTCACTGAAGACATGAATATTCAAATCAAGATCAAGAATAACCCCCAGCAAAAGAGAATTAGAAGCTCAAGTTTTGTTATCATTTTCTCATTTTTCTATTTCCCATTCATCTTTTCGTTCATACATACCCGCATTGTTTGTGTAAAATGTAATATTCGTTGGATCTAATTCTTTGGCTTTGTCGTAGTGTTGATGTGCTGTTTCAAAATCTTTCTTTTTGTATGCTGCATTTCCAAGTTCTTTCTCTGCCAAAGCCTTAAACATCCAAATTAAATTACCACAGTTAGTTTGCATTTTTCATAGACAAACATATATTTTTTGTTTCAAGTTCAAGTTCATAATATGAATTAAAAAATTATATGTTTACAAATTTATCAGCCTTCTGCAAATAGTAAAAACTAATATAGACAGGAAATGATATACTGTATTACATTGTCAAGCAATATTCAAAGTTTTGTTTGGTACTGCTATTTTCATAAACATGCAAACTCTTTAAAGCCGGGAAAAAGGATTAATAATATCTAAAATTTGATTTTTCACTGTCGCACTCGAAAATATAAAAGGTATCATCAAAAATATGAAGGGTACCCACTGATTAGTTTTGACTGATGGAAGAGAAAAACTAACATTCTGTGTGCAGCTAAACTAAAATTCAGTGTGCAGCTTGCAACTAGCAAGTTTGCATGTTCATGAAAAATGTAGTAATATGTCATCACTAACATCAAATCCAAGAAGCAGATATAGGATTTTGAAAAGAGAGAGGGTCACATTGATCACAACGATAAAATACAATTTGTGCTACCTTTTTAAAATTCTATATTCAAATTTTTGAACATCTAACTTTTAGATTGAAGTAGTTCCTTAACAATGCAATATATATGATAAAATTTTATTCTAACCTGCTTTTTATTATCATCAAGTTCTGAATCAGTCTCCATCTTCTCTGGCTTTTCTTCTTTTTCTTCTTTTTCTTTCTTTTCTGGTTTTTCTTGTTTTGCAGGAGGTTCATAAGATTCTGGATTTAAAAAAATGAAGCAGCATGTACACCGAATCGAAATATAGCAACTAATTTGAATAAATGACCAATTATCCCTTTAACCTTCAGTGTGCTCTTACTACTATTAAAACAATGCAGTACCTTGTTCTGGATCAGGCATGTTCACGCCAATCAATATTCCCAGCGTTTGAATGATTCTTGGGTCTTGGAGTAATCCACTATAAAACAAAGATTTGCATTATTCATGCAATGTAGCAAGTTTCCCTCATTAATATATCTTCTCGAGTTTTGTACGAGAATAATTTTTTTCATTTAAATCTTATCTTTATCAATGATAAACAAAAAAGATACGAGGGAAAGGCATGATCTGAAATGGGGAAAAAGGGTCTAAAGGATCAACTAATATTTTCACCAAATTAATATTCATTTTAGCTTTTTTATAGTTTAGCTTTATGAGAAGGCCCCGGCTGAGATTCTTTAACCTTCTGGGACCAGTTTTACGAAGGGTGGATAATGCTATCCGACAGATAAATTTTATCCAGTGGATAAATTTATTGGATAACAGCATGGACTTATCCACTGGATAAGGATTTATCTCCCGGGATGGGGGTGGGGGTACTCCCCTAAATTTGCTATTTGGGTAAGTGCAGCCAAACAGGTTATGGTTTTCAGCGATTCTACCCTGGAACAGGGTATATAAAATCGCTCTTGCTCTGGAACAGGGTATATGAAATCATCATGCTCTCTCCTCTCTGGAACAGGGTATCCATTTTCGCAATACTGGAACAGGGTATGATTTTCAGCAATCTTGCTCTGGAACAGGGTAAGAATTTCAGAGATTTTACTCTGGAACAGAATCAGGGTTCAGTGGGCTCAGCGGCACAACCCTACCCTAAATGGGCAAGAGTACCCCCCACCCCTGGGATTTATCTGTGGGATAGTGCTATCCACCCTTCATACAACTGGGCCATGAAAATAAAGTTGTACATGTATTGTTATTGAATTACCTATTCAAAGCGTTAGGATTCTGTTTTAACTGCTCAAGTATCTGTACAAAGTCTGGTTGGTTCAAGTACTCTCTAGTCTTTGGATTGGCATGTAACATTGCATATAAATTGGGATTCCTAAACGGGTTACCCACGGTGGTTTCAGCAAATTTTGATTGCACTTCTTCTAATCCAGCCTTGAGCTGAGCGTTATTGGGTTCCAGCTTAAGACCAGCTTCAAATGCCTTCTCTGCTGCCTCATACTGTTTGAGGAAGAACAATGCTGTACCAAGTCGAGAATAACCCTAAAATTCATAAACAATGACATTCACACAGTTAATCAAAATTAAATTAAGGAGAAAAAAATCATTATTCTTAATTTGCATGCAACATCATCATGGCCATCTTGGAGATATTTATTACTATTGTTACTGTAAGCGCCGTACTGTTAACACTTCTACAAGTTTTTGATTCCTTTTTGACATCTTTTTGACAAGTTGTAATCGCTACCCAATTAGACATCAGCGTGCCACTTTGATGTTTCAAAAGGCGGAGTTTGTGGCATTGATGTAACGATATCGAAACATCAAAGTAAAGTGCCAAAACATTATTGGTTAAAACTTGTCAAAAAGTTGTCAAAAAGAAATTAATAACTTGTAGAAGTGTTCACGGTTCGGCACAGTAATACTAACAACATGGCTGACATGACTTTTTTCACATGACTCTCTTGGGAATGCTTGCAAACCATCAATACAAATAAGCCAACACTCCAGAACTCTGTATAATAAAGTTTAATCACCTTATAATTAACTCATTTACCTCTTGATACTGTAAAACTATATGAAATGTTTCCATGGCAACTTGTGTCCCCCCCAGTTACTATCATGACCCACCCCCACCCCACCCCTTCTAATCTAGCCATCGACAATGAACATACTGACGAACGTACAAAATGATTAATACTAGGGGAAGAGGGGGGGGGGGGGGGGGGCCTCCGGCGTCAGGTACAGCTTTATTTGGGGTTAATGAAAGTTGATATCTTACTCCGAATGATTTGATGAGACGACATGCAAGAGAAGCTCAATGGTCGGCATAATTGTACAAAAACTCATGCGGGGAAAAAGAATGTAATTTCAAATACCGTAAACACTTTCTTTACCTTAGCCCATTCAGGTTTAATTTCTACGCATTTTTTCGCGTCTTCCAGCGCCTGCTCATATTTGCCGTCTTTAGCATAAGCGGCTGATCTATTGCTGTAAAATACATGGTTGGTTGGCTCGATGAGAATAGCTTCTGTATAACACTCTATAGCCTTGGTTGTGTTACCTTCCTGCAAGGCTTTATTGCCCTCGTCTTTAAGTCGAGCAGCCTAAGGGTTAATAGATAAATTTAGTGAGTATTTAAAAGCGAAAATATCGATCAAAGAATTAAATTTTCTCCATCGTACCTTTTCGTCCGCCATCTTTGACGTCCAATGACACGTGCGTTTTGAGCATGCGTTTTCTCTTACTACACAGGGAGCCCAGTATTCGCTTTAAAGTTCGCCGATTCGCCGATTCGGGTGTGGAGAGGGGGGGGGGGGGGGGGGGAGGGAGGGGCGGGGGGAGGTTGGGGGAAGCCGAAAGAGCCACTACACAGGCTAATACATAAATTCATATACAACATTACGAATCTACGAAAAGAAAATATTAACGATACACAATAATCAAATGGAAAAACATTGTAAATAATCAGTGTACAAATCTTAATAATGTATATTATTTGGGTAACCTTTAATGTACGTTAGCGTGCAGGATGCCAAATAAAACTTACTTACTACATAATTAATTGGTAATGACTCATCGATAACGTGATTATGTCATTAGGAGTCTAATTCTAAACGATTTTTAATTAAAACTTTTCAATGGATTCTTGACGTCCGGAGTAGGATGTCGTAAGATATGATTCACTAAAAGTATGGACTTCTGGCTGTGAGAGTTATTGATCATCACGAAGATTACCATGGCAACGTATTTTCCCTAATGAAATTTAGGTCAATTCAGAGCAAAACTAATCAAGCTTTGGCTCTAGATCCTTTCTCTTCTCCCCATCATTACTACCGCTACTTTAGTTAAGTTCCTGGTATGAATCATGAAGCTATGTTATAATAAATGCAACTCACATCGCTTGATTTTTCAGAAGTAAACTGACAAAATCCCTAATTTAATACAGCAATCAATTGCAGAATTTGTTTTCACTGTGAATTCAATAAGGAAATTAGGATGCCCGACTAGACTCTACACTGATGATATTCAATAAAAATCAACAGCAACAGTTTCATTAATATACGTCATATTCTTTTCTGATCGTGTTTTAGACAGCTGTATTGAATGATTTCCGCATTGTTATTACCGTCTACCATTTTAAGAAACCTTTTTCATTAAAAATGGTATTATTTTTTTGGTTTTGATAACGATCCAACAGCAATACTGATATAACTGGCTAGATATTGTGAAATTTCGAACGAACAAACTGTCAATGTTTTCTTCGTGAATTAACTTTTCCTCATTATCTTAAAAGGTATTAATATGATATGAAGAATTTTAATTTCACATTTAATGTTTCTGTTTAATATTAATGAATTGCGGTTAAGCTACTTGGCTTCGCGCTCGAAAATTGTAGCGCACCATCTCTATTTTACTTAGTATTTGGTATACGAATATCCGGCTCAGAGAGTAAGTCATACATTATATTTTTGAGATACTAAATCATATTTTTAACATTTTCCTTGGAGAAGACCTGACGCAGTATTGATTGCAGTATATTGCAGTGGATGGTTATAATTAACGAAAAAGAGGTACTCAGATTTACTTATTTAGGACTTATGATATACACCTCACCCCTAGCGGCTATACAATATATTAATATGCGATAAGGAAAAAAATATACGATTAACGAAGACGCAGGAAAAGAAAACTAGTGAATTGAACATCACTGATTAGGAAACATCAAACACGGCGATTAGGGCGTTTTTATCAAAAGAAAAACTAAATTTTCGATAGCCCACGAAATAAGAAGACTACGAAAAAAGATAGCATCAGTAGAATAGTTGTAAACGCGATATGGCGATACTGAATGATTCATACAGCCCATTGGAAACAGATGTTCAGTATCTTCATCTAAAAACTGGTTACCAGTTCAATACTCTCGCATGACTTATTGATTTGTTTAGGTGCTATCGTTGAGAGGGTTAACCAACGTCTTAAAAAACAGAATTGGTATTGACAAGATAGATATCAACAAACACACTAAAGATGAAGGTTTGTCCAGAATTGTCACAGGTAACCATGGCCAGACTATGCATTAATAGGAAAAATATTCTGACAATTATTTGCTAAACACACAAAAGTAATTCCGTTAAAAGACCATCTCGATTTTACTTATTTTTTCATGTCTAAAAATGTCTTCTTTTTATCGAAATTTTTAGTAGAGAAAAAGAAAATGATGCCTGGAAACAAGGGTGTTTTTTGGTGATATCAATTGTGGTTCATTTTCACTTGCAGATGTTTTTCCTATTTTTAATCTTCATATCACTCTCAAGAGTCCAATCTACAAACATTTCATCGCCAGGTCAGCAAATACTAGAGTAAATTTAATAGAGAAGTCAAAGTTTCCGAGTCGAAAATCTCGCTTTTTAGGAAAGTGAAAGAAAGCTAGTAGCATGATATAGAACCTGAACACTCTTCCTGCGCTCTTTGCAAAGGTAATTTGGAACTCGAAAATAACAAGGTGTTAAAAAAGGTCTCTATAATTGCAAGCTCACCGTTCGTCTCGCTTCGATGCAAAGGCGCCGCTACCCTTCAATATGGCGCAATGACCTGTGAAGGGGACTATTGAAAATATTCAAACATAGGTTGATCTTCAATATTGATATTGCAGATTGCGAGTTGGTTACTCAAATTTATTTTATACTAATGCAAGTAATAGGGCAACTTTATGTTATTTTCAGTTTGTTTTATTTGTACATATTTTCAAATATATAGTGCATGTTTGCGCTCTACCTTAATGAAACATATAAATGATTTCTCTACTATTTTAAAGGATGTTCAGAGAGAGGAGTCCAAATCACAAGTAGACAAGGCAGGATAACTTCTCCTAATTATCCAAACTTCTACCCACCAAATATAAGATGTATTTGGAACATCACGGTACCAGCTGGTTACGTCGTCCGCTTGACGATAGTATTGAGAGTGCTTAGTTTCAATTATTACTTTTGCGAAGGAGCAGGTGTATATATCCAGGACGGGCCATCTTTGTCGCAGAGCCCTGTTTTGCTTAAAGCCTGTAGATCTTGGACCAGTACTACCTTGTATTCATCTTCTCGTCATCTTCTTTTGACGTTCAAGTCAGATAACGCTCAATCAAATGGCTTTCTAGCACATTTTATAGCTCATTCTGACGACCAAAGTAAGTACTAGATTGAGATGGTATGGAGATGATGATGACTCTGTGCTGTTAGTGATGATGATAGTCATGATGGTTTGATGTTATCTATAATGATGTGGGTGTTAAAGGGGGTGATGATGATGTGGATGATGATGGTGATGATGAAGATGATGGTGGTGATAACAGAAAATGTCAATGATGATGATGGTGGTAATAACAGAGGATGATGATGATGGTGGTGAAAATGGAGACTGATGGTGATGATGATGGCTGATGGTCGGTGATAGTGGGGATGGTGACTCTTATTGCTACATTTTTCCCGTGCGCATTTTTCGCCTTTGTATTCAGACCTTAAATATGTACATAATTTATACTAAATTAAGTTCACTTCAGTTCAATAAGTAATTTTCAGTTCAACGTTGACCATCTTAGGCCCCGTCCACACGTATCCGCAAATGTTTGTGTCCGTATCCGCAAATTTTACGATTCTACGAAAACGATTCGAATACGCTGCGTGTGGACGCAAACATTTTCGTATCCGCAAAAAATAATTTGCGGATACAAAAATTTCCGGATACGTGTTGACGGGGCCTTAAGCTACACATCTTTTTGTAATTAATTATTGCTATTTTTTTTGCTTTCCGTTTGCATTAATCGTTTTCTGTTCTATCGTTAAATTATAATCTTTCCTTTACTAATAGGAACTCTAACGTCATCTAATAAACGTAAACGATGAGTAAAACGTCTGTACTTTTTAACCGCCATTTTTCTTTTGGTAGTTATCATGATCATTACCACCACCACCATCCTTATCGTCGTCGTCATCAGTCGCCATCATCATTGATAGAAGACTTAACTAAACGTCTTCCTTTTTTTTCATGCACCTTCTTTTCTTTTTTCATACAGGATGTGCTGCCAATACTACAAGCCTTGCGGCCACTAATCAAACCAGAAGTTTACAAACACCATATTTTCCCGCCTTTTACCCTGCGAACCTATTATGCACATGGCTGATCACCGCCCCACCTGACCATGTCGTGGTTTTACATTTCAAACTGTTTAACTTGGAAAATACTTTCGATTGTGAAGACGACTATTTCTTGGTAAGAGATGGCCCGAACTCTACCAGTCCTGTGCTGGTCAAATTATGTGGAGCTGCAAGATTCTGTCCTGTGAGCTCAAGCGGACGATACATGTGGATACAGTTCATATCTGGTGAAAGATGGGTGTTCCCAGGTATAAATGTCACCTATACAGCAGTATCCAAAGGTAAAGATAAAGTTCAAGTTTGAATATCTATCTAGATGTCAAATCCCTCCCCCTACCCTCCCTACAACTGAACAAAAACAAACAAAAAAATGAGATTGCTTTTAAAATAATTCACCGAATTTCACCTGTGATTCAATAGAATTGATGAATGGAAATCCTGGTCCAGTTGCATTATGGGAAAATAACACAACAATAAAAGCTTCGAATGACTATCGTCAAAAAGTTGCTCCATCCGCCTGCATTTGGAACATTTCCGTCCCACATGGACAGGTTATCAGCTTCCGTATAACAGTAACAAACACATATTCCACACAGCCCACTATTTGCATAATTGGATACGTGGATGTCATAGATGGCCCAAACCTGACTAGTCCAAGGATCAAACGAGTGTGCAATGGACTGGTGGAGAACCCAGTTCACGTGACATCTAGTGGCAGCCACGTGGTTGTACGATTTGTATCTAGCCAAACTGGGGCCAGAATGGATTTCCAAGCGAGTACGTTCAAGGAACTTGAGGACAGACCATTTTGGTAAGTCAGTACACAGGGAATCCAGTTTATGGCAAGGCCTGAACGTTAGTTTGGATGAACTTTTATGGGTTAATTATAAGTGCCGCAATATATGGCAAACTATTGCATTTAGTTTATGCCCCTATAAGTCCAGTATAAGAAATCAATGAATGCATTAATACAAAGTGATTGCGATGCCTTGCTGTTTTCGTTAAAACCCGTTCAATAATATACTAAGCATTCATGCTTTTCTTCTCTGAAGTCTCAAAAATACGCATGAAGATATGACTTCTATTGCTTTTCTTCAGGCTGTTCGTCTTCCATACCAGTGAACGTCACTTCAGACGACGAAAACATCACCAGTCCTTTTCACCCGCAATATTACCCCAATAACCAACAATGCCAATGGCGGATCACAGCCCCAAAAAACTACCATATAATATTAAGATTCCAAGAATTCGACTTGGCTCAACCAGGTGACTTTGTAGAGATCCGTGATGGATTAAACGCAAGTGCTGCCTTGATGGGAAACTTTGTAAGAGACCCTGGGTTCACGAAGTCTTTGGCTTCTACTGGACGCTTCTTGTGGGTTCGCTTCAAGTCAAACCACGAAAATGTAGCCACTGGATTCGTGTTGAGTTTTAAGTTTGTGCCTTCTCTTGTTGGTAGGTGCTTCTACATCTCCAATGTTTTGTTCCATTGAAATACTATTTCAACCCAAACATTTATTCACTCACACATACACCAACACACCCATCCATGCGTCTATCCACCATCCCATTACTAAACTACACAAACATCCACCGAGTCATTTATTCGTCCATCCACCCGCCCACCCAGTTACACTTCCGTCCATCCACACATCCAACCATTCATGCATACCTCTATTACTTAACTACCCCACCATCATTTCATCCATCCACCCACCCATTCAACCAGCAATTTAACCACCCACCCACCAAGGCCATCCACCCGCCCGTCCACCCATCCATTATTTCCTATTTATTTATACTACTACACTATTTATTTTTCTTTTCGCGCAGCCCTAAAGAACATAACATTGGTCGTGTCTAACAGCTCACCTAAAAACCAACAACCAAACAATGTTATTACCATCATTGGAGCAGCACTGGGAAGCTGTGTTCTCATTGTGATAGCTTCAATTCTATTTGTGTTGGTTAGAAAAAAGAAAAAAGAGATTCTTGCAAGGTAATTTTGATCCGCAAAGGTTGTAAATCGACGAGTATCACACGAGCAAATCAAAAACTCTCGAATACAGGCGCCAAAGGGACAGAGCCTGTAATTGTTCGTTTTTAGAGAGGTACAATAAGTACTGCAGAAATCAAAGAAAGTGTCTGTATTAGAGAGTGGCGTTGTACAGTATTCCGTACCTGGAGGTTGGACCACCTTAAGGGTAGGAAATTAGTAATCCTGTTTCAAAGGTATCTCCTCCTATATCGAAAAAGTAAAAAAAAATATTTCAAATCCTCTCATTTTCTAACTCTTTTCCCTCTTTTGATAGTGGGGTAGTAAACAATCATCGCAGATCAATTTATTGACTTTCCAGAAAACTGGCTGTTAGCTATATTGCTGAACCCTGGGAAATCAGGCCTGGGCAAGTGACGCTGACGTCTGAGCTTGGCCATGGAGCGTTCGGGAAAGTATGGAAAGGTGAAATAGAAGCTGGTTTAATACGAGAACTAAAGACAAGAGTGACAGAAGAAGAAAAACCGCCCAAACATAAGGAAGTGGGAACCACAAGAGAAAATGTAGAGACTGTCACTGTTGCCGTAAAGGTGTTGCATGGTAAGTTTTCTGCTCCTCATGCACTCTTAATGAAATAGAAAACGCGCACGCGTGCTGTATGCAGTTATAAAGCACGCGGGGGTTGTCAGAACACGAGAGAAGTGTTAGGAGACACTTCTCGAGTGTTCTGCCAATCCCCATGTGCTTTATAACTCCACACAGCACAGCAAGCAAGTTTTTTAGTTCTTTCATAAGATGCAAAAGGCGCGTGCGTGCTGTGTGCTTTTATAAAGCACGCGCTCCCAAGCAATCAGAATGCGAGATTTATGATATTCTTTATTCTGACGTAGGGTAATGTGATGTAGTGATGTAGTCGTTGTGAATGTGTTGCATCATAAAATGTTTTCCAAGTTGTCTGCCTGTCACGTGACCTCGAGGTCTAAGATAAACGAAAGCTTTCCTGGTAGTGAAAGCGTCTAATGGACAGCCTTAAAAACACCGTCATTTAGCTCACTAGGACATTTTTACCTCGCAGATGCTACTTCCGATGCACGTGGCGAATTCCTACGCGAAATCGAGCTGATGAAGATCGTTGGTTTCCATAGAAACATAGTCAGCATGCTGGCTTGTTGTACTAAGGAAGAACAGGTTTTTCTGGTTGTAGAGTACGCGATGCACGGAGACCTGCTGAATTTTTTAAGACAAAAGAGAGACAAGGTAAAACCGATATTTTTTGCAATTTCTTTTCGATTGTTCTTTGCATCACCAACTGTGTGTTGGATTTCAGTCCTTTTTCCAGAATACCTCGAAGGAAGAAATGATGTATGAAAACAGCGAACAACTTCAAAAAGTGGAAACCTTTCTAAAGGAATTTCTTTCATTTTCTTGGCAAATAGCACAAGGAATGGCAAGTGCAATATATGATCAATTAACTTTATTCGTGCTGATATTTTCTTCTCCGTCATATTCCTTTACACCATGAACCAATCACTTTTTGTGTTTTACAAATCATTGATTTAGGAATACCTAGCGTCCAAAGGTCTCGTTCATCGTGACCTGGCAGCTCGTAATATTCTCTTAGCACAAGATGATCTGATCAAAGTCGCTGATTTTGGCCTGTCCCGTCACGTGACCTACGAGAAAGAAGCTTATAGGGCAAATGGACCACGTAAGCTGCCAATCAAATGGATGTCACCAGAAGCTATTTATGACCAAACATTTACGACTAAAAGTGATGTGTAAGTATTGGCATTCCGAGATCGAGGAAAAAAACTGGGGCGAGTTGGAATCGCAGTGCATTGTGGGACGAAGTAGACGCCATCTTGAAAATGTTCCCTAAAACAGCTTCACAATAGACTGCAATACCAACTCGACCCAGTTTTCCTCTAAACCTCGGAATGGCCGACAAGAATTCCTATCCTCACCTCAGACAATCCTTTAACATACCCCTCCATCTCTTGCTCGGAAATAACTTGTTCTTATTCAAAAATAGGTGGTCATATGGAGTAGTTCTGTGGGAAATATATAGTATAGGTAAGCATTAGACATTATGAATACGGATGTAGAATAACAAACTAACTATAGTGTTGCCTGTTATTCAGGGGGTACACCATACCCTACGATTAGTAACTGACTATAGTGTTGCCTGTTATTCAGGGGGTACACCATACCTTACGATTGGTAGCTGACTATAGTGTTGCCTGTTATTCAGGGGGTACACAATACCCTACGATTAGTGACTGACTATAGTGTTGCCTGTTATTCAGGGGGTACACCATACCCTACGATTAGTGACTGTCTATAGTGTTGCCTGTTATTCAGGGGGTACACAATACCCTACGATTAGTGACTGACTATAGTGTTGTCTGTCATTCAGGGGGTTCACCATACCCTACGATTAGTAACCGACAACTAGTGAAGGAGCTAAGAAATGGATACAGAATGGAGAAGCCCAGTTTGTGTGGCGATGACATGTAAGTATTTAAGTACTGGTAGTTCCAGCCAATCACGAGAAAGGTAATGTTATTATTATGACTGAAAGAATCGGGAGTTGTGCTCGCGAAGGATTGTTGTTAATACTTCATATCCATTTTTGATTCAGATATAAAATCATGACGGATTGTTGGCAAGAAAATCCAGAGGATCGACCATCGTTCACCAAGATCAAACAAGACATTGAAGAACTCATGACTCGAGATAACCCTTACCTCGAAGTGCAAGGAATAGACCAGAGTAACTGTTGTTATCTTGTGCCATCTTTTAACAGTGACATATCAGAAACAGAGGACTCTATTGAGATGTAGACAGCGAAACCTTGGATAGAAATTTCATTGGATAAGCAGTCACTATAGCCGGCGTGCTATGATTGGTTAAAAGGATCTTGTATGGCAATCACATGTCATGCTCATGTTACGACTGTGCGGCGTGTGCCGTGAATGTTCCGCTACTATACGCTCCTAAAAATAAGGTCTTTGTTTGGCGTTCGAGGTTAAATATAGGTTAAGTCAAGTCCAGTAGATATGCAATGCATTTGATTTATGTCATTTCGAGAGCCTATGTTCCTTATGGTCAGCATCTCTCCTTCCGGTGCTGACCATGGGGATTGCGGACATGCATTCAAGATTACCTAGAGACTGAAAGCCGTATTTTCCTTTAGGCTCTACTAACCCACGCGATTGAGACTAAAAAAAAAACCAAAGGCATTTGGCAGCCCAGTAAATATCGCTGTCTTCGGCTCTCGTTTAAGATATGCGCTAATATGAACATAAGGAAGAAAGCTCGATATAAGAAATTTTGTTGAAGAACACTGTTAAAACCATTCGTAAACCTCTAAAATCAAATTAAAATTAAAATAAGGTGAAAATAGATATTGCCTGATGTAGAGTTTTCAACACATTAACAATAAAAATCAACAATGATAAACAAGTGTATTGTATTGGTGCAAATCATTTTCAAGATCTATATTCAATTCAAACTGAATCTGTGTTCTTTTCCAACGTAAATCTGATAAATCTCTCTCAGAATTTACCGCCGAATGTTTTTAAACTTATTTGTTTATCTATTTGTCAGGACTGAAGCATTTAGTTTGGAAAATAAAGTTCAGTTTTCGCAAACAGTTTTTCACAACTGCAAAAACCTTTCAGCGATATGTTTAGAAAATAACAAGACAAAATCTTGAAGAAAACGAGTTTGAAATTAAAACTTTTATTTCTAATAACATTCGAAAGTCTATGAGCGAAAATAAAGTTATAATGTTATTTTTTTGGAATGAGCAGTTTCCTCAGATCCGTTATTTTCAGTAAACATGGCTGAAATAGGCGAACATTACGAGATCATGATTTCAAATTGTTTACAATTTTCAACAAATGAAGGGCGCGAGCGTTTATTCTTTACTTGATTATCTATCGATCTTTTTCATTACTTTACAAAAGAGAAAATGAAATAAAGACGTGTAATTAGTAAACAATGAGTTTGTTTTTCTGGAGTTAAACCCTGTTAGTAGCTGGCTTTCAAGAGAGAGAACTCGAGTGTTTATGTTCGTCTTACAAGACGCATGGAGGCAAAACTTTTTGAGTTGAGCCAGTGTAAAATACGATATCTAAGTTTTTCAGATAATACTTTTTTTAAAGGAATAAGATTTTCTTCGATGTACTACTTCTTCATGTCACATATTCTCGCAAGCGATGCTAAAGATTCTCCCAACCTGTGAATGTCATATCAGCAGATTTTGTATTTATGAGTTTTTCGAGTTTTATTGAAGCTTACACTCTCGAGACACCCAAATGGCTTCCTCTCTAAGCCAATCATATATCAAGAAATCTCACTCATCCAATCACAATGCTTGAATACAGCGCACGCCTGTTCTAAGGAGATTATCAATTTCAATCACACTAAATTCCTATTGGTTCACTCTGATTTCAAAAGCATCTCGGGAAATATCTGAGTGAGACAAAAATAAGCGCACCAAGTTTGGTTTTTCGTCTTGGCTTTCTCAAGGACAGAATAAAGACAAAGTGACAATCATGGGTGATAAAAGTGAACGTACGCTTGTGATGGTCAAACCTGATGGGGTTCAACGAGCTCTTGTTGGGGAAATCATCCGTCGCTTCGAGCAGAAGGGATTCAAACTTGTTGGCATGAAATTCAAAAAGGTTTGAGTTAAGTCCACTTCTTAGTTAATCAGCTATAAATCAAATCATATATTGACAGGTAATTCAAACAGCAGGGCTGGGCAACTATAAACCCTCTTTACGGCTTGGAATTGTGAAAAACGGTTCAGCCTATTCACTTAAGTACGACAGGTTAAACAGGTTACATATGATTCTGTTCCTCTGTATTGGAACACATGCACAGAGTGGGGTTACCATTCAAAAGCCGGCGACTTCCCAGTCTCCGTGAATTGATTCCTAAAGTCAGCTTTTGAAAAACAATATAGTTTTAAGTGCGCCTTTTAAGTCGACTGAACAAAGCCCGAAATTTAACAGATTATTTTAGAAAAACTGGGACGAAAATTTCAACAATAATCACAGAAAAGAAAGTTTGTCATAACATGCCCCGCTGCGCAATTAAAGGTCGCACCCTACAGGAAAAAAAGAGCAAGAGCGAGTGAATCAGTGTAGCTTTAACATGCTGGAGTTTCCCGTTCTGGTTCCATTAAACATTGATACGCCATGTATTCCATTGTGTTTTGCCTTGAATAGCAAACTGAAGATCATTACAAGCAGCAATACAAGCATCTCAGCTCCAAGCCATTCTATGCTGGTCTGTGCAAGTTCATGTCGACTGGACCTGTTGTCGCTGTGGTATGTTTGTCTGTCTTTCTGTATTTCCTTTCAATTCATGCCATGATGTTCTTGCGTTTCATTGTCATCATGTCATTTCATTGTACAGATTGCATGTTTTTTAAAAATCTGTCTGTCTCCTCTCTTTGTATTTATCATGGTTTACCATGCCTTGACCTTCTTACCTATTTACTACCGTGGTATTTTTATGTTCTGGTCTCATTGTGAAGTGTGCTTGGTCTATGACTGTCTATATCCGTCTTTTCTCTCTTTATTTACCATGCGTTACCATGTTATACCATGTGTTATCATACTATGCATGGTTTATCTTTGTATTTTATCGTGCAGAGTAGACACTGACTGATTTGTGTGCCTTTTAACAGGTTTTGGAAGGCCAAGGAGTGATAAAGACTATCCGAAGCATGATGGGTGAAACAGACCCTGTAAGTATCCGGCGCGTTATTTACATAGACTAACCACACCTTAAAATGAAAATCAATTCCACTCGTGATCTCACACTCTTGTTTCGACTTTTCTCTAATCCGCGTAGCTTAGGGGTAAAGTGCCCACCATCAGCTCCCTGGAAGACCAGTTACTACCCGAAGGAACACTTTATACGGAGCGCAAGGACTGATGAACGTCATATGATCTCAAGAATGCCCGTCCAATAAACCTACACCTTTCGAAATCATTCTCGGTGATTTCATCAAAATACTGTTGTTTTTTTCTTCAGGCCGACTCTAAAGCAGGAACCATCAGAGGCGACTATTCGGTTTCCATTTCAAGGTAATCACCAAAATAAATCGTGCCGCCCAAAAGTTTTTGGTGACACGCTGTTATTTTGCTAACCCGATTTGACCCTCCGCCTCTGAAAAAAACTACTGTTTTGAACCACAACAACAAAAATGCCCATTATCTATCCTAGCCATTTGGTAAACTTCATGTTGCCAAATACAATATAGTGACTCTAAACAAAAAGTAGAAAAACCAGCACTTGTTTTATGATCTATTCATTTCTAATAACGATATCTTTTGTAATTCAAAGGAACGTCTTACACGCCAGTGATTCGCTAGAAACTGCAAAGCGGGAGATTCCCATGTGGTTTGATGCCTCGGAGATCTTTGATTGGTCAGGCAATGCATGGGTCTACGAGTAAACGAGATGATTACTTACCGGATGCTTACCGGAATGTGATATTGTGAAATTGGATTCAAAGGAATATTAAACGCTTTATTGGTTTACTAATCGCGTGGTTGATTAGGGAATAAAAATAGGAACGGGAAAGGAAGAGAGGTGAAAGGAAAATGAGAAAGAAATGAGATAAAAACAAAAATGGGAAAAATTGGTTTCAAAGGAATATTAAGAGAATGGTATTGGGAAAGAAATAGAGGAGATGGGAAAAGAGAAAGGAATTAGGAAGATGTAAAAAAGGAAAGGGAAAGATGAGACAATAACAACAGGTGCCTAAAATTACTAAAAAAATTCATGTTCACTTTATGAATTTACTGAGATTTCAAATATAAAGCATGATGCTTCTATTATCAATTGTTATTTATTCTACAATTCTATCTAAAAATTGTTACTCATCTTTTACTCTCTGTTTATCTTGTGTGCATTTCTCTGTGGTATATCTGTCTGTCTGTCTGTCCATCCAATTAGGAGTTCACTAAGAATTTGTAAGCACTTTCTTGCTTGTACTCCTCACCAGGACGTAGCACACAATTGGGAAAATTTGGCTAAAAAAAGGAGAAAAAAATAAGAACAAACACCAGCTGTTTTTATTCAAGAATAAAGTTTGAGTCATAGAGTAAATTTTCAAACACAGTAAAAAAGATCTCCTTCAAATCTTGTTTATACTCAAAAACAACCTCTGGGCTGATCAAAGTCAGACCATGGCTAACTCACAGATCAAACCCTGAAACAACTTCTGGGTGGATTTAAGTCAGGACATGGCTATCTCACAGATTGAACCCTGAAACAACCTCTAGGCGGATTTAAGTCAGGACATGGCTATCTAACAGATTGAACCCTGAAACAACCTCTAGGCGGATTTAAGTCAGGGCATGGCCAACACACAGATTGAACCCTGAAACAACCTCTGAGCTGATTGGAATTTAGCACGATGTTAAAGTTTTTGTGGATATCGTATGGGGGGATGGGGGTTACATTCTTGCTGCTATTTATATCACAATCTTTATATACACTACCTGGTTGATTGCATTGGGGTAGTTCTGCATCTCAAGACAGACGGCAGAGTACTTTTTGTAGTGCAATCCACCTTTACCAATGTTACCATCTAGGCCGTTGCCTGTGTAGAGTTGTACACCAGGTTGGTCCGTGTAGACCTCAAGTACACGCCCATTTGTGGGATGAATTGCTCTAAAATGTCACGCGAAATATCTTATTATCATCAAGTGTTTATGTAATATGATGAAATATGGTTACCACATTTTACCAATAAAATTCAATGACTTTTTTTTCATTCAATGAGATGCCAGAAAATGGGTCAGGGATGGATCCAGGGGGTGTCACGTTTTGCACCGCACACCCCCTAATGCCGCAATTACTCTTAGGTTTTTTGAAGCAAAAGAAACATTTATGATGATAATATCTATTTATACATTTCTTTATTTGGGACACCCCCTAACAAATTTCTGGATCTGCCCCTGTGGTAGCCTGCATGCAGCCTGACAGTTAGTTAGTTCGGCTGCACGCAGGCTACCTCTGTGGGGTCGTTAATGTTCATTCTTAAAACTCAGGTTGTCCTAAAATTTTCTCGGTAGGGTCACATTCTTAGTAACATTACCTTGCCTTGCAGCCTTCTCCATTTGAAACACATAGTGTGAAGTCATATCCTGGTGGAGTTAACTTATTGATGTCCCGTCCTATCGGCTTGGGAGTCCTAAAATCAAGAGCACCATCTGGTGCACCAGATACTGGTCGTATTTCACCTATAGGAATTTGAAAATAATATCACATTACTAGTTAAATAATCCAGGAAAAATGACACAACATGCACAGATAGACAGATGCAGTCTGAGTTAGGCCTAAGGCAAACGTCGAACTTTCCATGCACCGAACTTAATTACATCAAAGAATGCCGCCTCATTATCACCTGATATCCATTGTTTTTAATGAGTTCGGTGCATGGAAAGTTTGACGTTTGCCCTAGGCCTTAATAAACATATTTCCTAATCCTTGAGAACTGTTTCTTTGTTTATCAGTAACTTGAACATTTTAGTGCGTAGCTCTACTTTTCAATCTTTTTTCTGGTTTTTGTGATACGTTTGTCCAATAAATAAATAAAAAAATGGGATTTAGCAGTGGCATTTCTACAGAGTAGCTATTCATCTACTGTTATTCCAATTGGAATTCAATGAAATCACAACATAGCATGAAATGAACAAGGTTTGTGCCGTTGTGATTTCATTGGCCAAAAGCAACACAAATACCAGACAAACCATTACATTTGAAAAGTAAAGCTATGAGCCTAATCAATCATGCTTCATTTATTATAAAAATCTTCAATGCAAAGTAGAATGCTTTACCTGTTGGAATCTGAACCTCATTTGTTGGCAGGTATGATTCAGCATCAATCCACAGCATGTAGTCCAGCACATCTTTGGTGGTCTATAAGATCATAATTATATAATAAGATCAAGAATCTTATCCACCCTAATTTGTATCCAGACAGAGTTTGTAAGCTGGCATTCTTTAGTAGATCCATGAGGGGGTAGGGGGTGGGGAAGTTCTAGTTCTTGCTTTTTCTCTTTAAAATAATAATATAATAAAAATTTATTAATTAATAGAGCATATCCTCAGGACCCCCTTCCCAGAAACTAGCAATATAGATCACCCGGCCCCTAGCTTCCTCCAAACTCAAAATTCAAATCAACCCTCGAAGGCGGTATGCTTTTGGCAAGACAACTCAACATTGAAAGTAATAACATCGCTTCACCAAGTACTATAGGTTTTATAACAAGAACACTATAGGAACTCTATCACAACAACACTGCAATGTTTGCTTTACTTTTTTACCCCAACATAGATTGCCCAACATCGCAACACTGCAATCCCAGTCTCCCCCTTGCCTTTCCTTGTATTTTCATCCATTACCTGACCACCAAGGTTAAAGTATGAATGGTTGGTAAGGTTGACTGGTGTTGGCTTTGATGTTGTGGCCCTGTAGCTTATCTTCAACTCATTCTCCTCTGTCAGCGTATATGTAACTGATACTTTCAGCTCTCCAGGATATCCCTCTTCTCCATCAGCACTTGTGTACTTGAAGGTCACATGGTCACTTCCCATGATACCCTCCCATAACACCTAACAGAGAGATACATGGAAAACAAGCTGAGAGAAAAATCTCTGTTAAAAATATAATAACATTTAAATATCATCTAAAATAAATAATACGATCAAGGGGTACACAGGGTAGGGCACCCTACCATCCTTCATGATACAAATGTATTTCAAGGAATGTATGACTGAAATTCTTTGAGCGATCACTTTTTGATAAATGAATCCTCCCTGCAAAATGGCTGTCTACACCCTGCTCAACTTAGAGTAAAACCCTACCCACCCCCTAGTAATTGCAATACCCCTCCATGATGGTAGATATAAATACATTCTTTGGTAAAATAACTGTTTCTCACACACCACTGGGAGCTATTGTCCAGCTAACTCCTGCCAACTGACATATGCATTACTGTAATACATCATTCTTATCATCGCAACATGGTTTCAACGAAAAATTACTCTAAAGTCCTTCCAGCAATGCTGGCCTAGGGTTGGGGGGGTACTGTGGGGCTAACTAACAGTCATGGTGGACAGCGAAAAAGCAACACTGATGAAAACACTGACCATGTGACTAATATCCCTCGGCCCAGGCTCCAGTGGTGTGAGAAAACATTTTCCACTTATTTCGTTCCTCAGCCAGTGGAAAATACGACTTGAAAACTGTCATTTTAATGTTAATATTTACTAGGCCTACAGGTAGATTTACAATATACAATACCTTGTTGAATCCTATCCATCCACCATGTAAGCTGTTAGGTGGATCATTATCTGCCAAATGGTATTCCTTACCATCAAGGGTAAACTTTGCATTGGCAATCCTGTTTGCAACACGACCAACAGTTGCACCAAAATAAGGAGCGTTGCTAAGATATCCTAATAACACAGATAACACATCAGAAATTCTGTGTTTCTTCATTCAGACAATTAGACTATTGACCAATAAGGCCTAGGGCAAACGTCAAACTTTCCATGCACCGAACTTAATTACATCAAAGAATGCAAACTCATTATCACCTGGTATCCATTGTTTTTAATGAGTTCGGCCGGTGCATGTGAAAGTTCGACGTTTGCCCTAAGCCTAAGTTAATTAGTTTGAATTTTTCGACTAATGTAGAACATTTGAAATTTATAATTCTATAATTCATAATCTCTTTATATTACATTTTTAATACATTGAAATTATTATCTCATTATTATTGATCGTTATTATCATCATATTAATTTTATAAGACATGCTCCTCATTTGCTATAAAACATCAATATTATTTATAAATATTTCTATATTCATTAGCAAGGGCTCATTAAACTGCTCAGAAAATCTAAGTTTTTCACGTCAAATGCAGAAAAACCAACCTTCAAGAGTATCATATCCAAGTAAGATGTCATCAATCTTTCCATCTCTAAAACCAAATTGATCAATCAGAAAATTTGAAGTTTCGAAAGCGAAACTAAATTAAAGTTTCATCACACAGCTGTATGCTGGTTTTAGGCGCAGAGTGCAAACCAAATAACGTACTTATCTGGACACTTAATAGCCACAGTAACTGCCCCGAAAGATATCACCTCTACTTCGACTCCTTTCTCGTTAATGAGAGTGTATTTATCAACTTTTTTTCCATCCTTTGTGGTGCCAAAGAAAGACTTTTCTACGTGAACCATCTTGGAAAGTTTGGCTATAATGAACGAGGGGGACTGAGGCTGGTGTTGAGAAAGGGACACGAGTTGTCCACGTGTTTATCACGAGGAAAAACCCGCCTTAAATAAATTGGCGCGAAAGCCAAATATTCACCTAAAAAGGGAAAATCTTTATATAAGGAATGATTTTGTTTTTATCAGGTATTTAGGTTTCTACTTGTCCGAGCTTTTGAGTTTTATCTCATTTTTAAATACAGTGTGTGACAGTCACAGCATATAAGGGTTTAGGGATTTATAAATGCATCGGTAAAGCATATACAAGGTCATGGCTTTCTAGTATGTGGTGGCTCCTAAAAGAGCCGTTATTTTGTTAGGTAGTTGAGAACTTAAGCTCTCTCGCCACGGATTCGGCGGGCGAGCTGTATATCTTTAGGCATGATGGTGACTCTCTTGGCGTGAATGGCGCACAAGTTGGTATCCTCAAAGAGACCAACCAAGTAAGCTTCACTAGCCTCCTGAAGTGCCATCACAGCTGAGCTCTGGAAGCGGAGATCTGTCTTGAAGTCCTGAGCGATCTCACGGACCAGACGCTGGAAGGGCAGCTTGCGGATCAACAGCTCGGTTGATTTCTGGTAACGACGGATCTCACGAAGAGCGACGGTACCGGGCCTGTAACGATGAGGCTTCTTGACTCCACCAGTTGCTGGGGCACTCTTACGTGCTGCCTTGGTGGCAAGCTGTTTTCGGGGAGCTTTTCCACCTGTAGATTTACGTGCGGTTTGCTTAGTACGAGCCATTTCAGTAACTTTTCTCAAGTATAGCGATAGTAGCTTCAAGGAAGTTTATATATCATGAACTAGATAATTTGATTGGCTGTAAAAGGTAAGATCGCGATTGGTTGATTTTGGATATGCGAAGATATGCGACGCTTTTCGATTGGCTGGACTTTGAACCCCGCTAAAACTTGAATTTTTCGAGCTTCAAACAAGATGACTAAAGGATTTTCTTAAGAATTCTTTACCAATACAGAATTGAAATTAAATAATTTACTTAAAATAGATGATTTTTGATACCAAGGAATCAATGTAAGATACTAAATTATTAGTATTTTTTTCAAAAAAGGAAGAAAAATCACTGAAAAAAACTTGCCTTTTTGGCGCCGATTTGAACAAGCGGATCAAGCCTTACATATTTTAATCTATAATTTTTTTCTTTTCATATTCAAATATTTCCCCAATCCTTGTTTTCTAAGAGGTTCCTTATGTCAATATAAAACTCAAAATTATTTCGCTATCTAATTCATTCTTTGTCGGAAAACTAAAAAGCTAAAATGTCTGGTCGCGGTAAAGGAGGAAAAGGTCTTGGAAAAGGAGGCGCCAAGCGTCATCGTAAGATCCTTCGGGACAACATCCAGGGAATCACCAAGCCCGCCATCCGTCGTCTTGCTCGTCGTGGTGGAGTCAAGAGAATCTCTGGTCTGATCTACGAAGAGACCCGTGGTGTACTCAAGGTTTTCCTTGAGAACGTCATCCGTGATGCCGTCACCTACACCGAGCACGCCAAGAGAAAGACTGTCACAGCCATGGACGTTGTCTACGCTTTGAAACGCCAAGGACGTACCCTGTACGGATTTGGCGGTTAAATGATAACCTAATGTATCAAAACAACGGCTCTTTTAAGAGCCACCACATGATAAAAAGGTCATGAATTCATTATGCTTGAATTTATATGCACACACAACTTACAATGATACATAAAAAATAAACCTTCACGGGTAAACTGCAAAAATAGAATATCTTGATAGTGCTTGCAACGATCCCTGCAACTCCCTTCGCATCGTAAAAGCTTTCAAACCTCTTCCCTTGAAAAAAAATCCGAGGAGTTTTGAAAGGACACTTTGATCACTTTCGCATGTGATGCTGTTTGAATGCTTATCTGTAAACAAATAAATGTTTTGGCGCAAAGTTTGATTCAACTGACATTGTCATAGTTATTTGCCTCCTAATCTTACAATCTTTACAATTTTTATCTTCGGACTCTCGACTAAGCCTTAATAGGTTTGGCTTTTTTTCATTACTATTAAAGCCTTTATATAGGTTTGGCGCCAAGATCAGTGTTGTCTTATGCTGCTTATATAGTTTATGGCATACAGTTTTGAAAACGTCACTTTCCTACCGGAATGACGATAATGGTTGTTGAAACGCCAAGGACGTACCCTGTACGGATTTGGCGGCTAAATGATAACCTAATGTATCAAAATAACGGCTCTTTTAAGAGCCACCACATGATAAAAATGTTATTAATTCATTATGCTTGAATTTATATGCACACAACTTACAATAATACATGAAAAATAATAATGGTTGTTGCTTCCTTTCTTCACTCTGACATCGAATAATTTGGGCGCCAAGAAGATTTGAAACTGTTGTCTCAAATGCTTATGTAGTTTATGGCATTAGTTTTGAAAAAGGCACCCTTCTTATCATAGTAATGGAGCCATCACTCGACTAAGTATAAATTTGTGAAAAAGGTCTGCATGGAAATAGCTATAAATGGGATGGATGAAAAAGTATAGATTTGTGGGTCAAGAGAATTTTCCTTTGTCGCTGTTCAGTTAAAGTTAACTTATTTCTGGAAATGTGTGTTTACGTATGAAAAAGGTCTGTATGGAAAGTTATATAATTCTGATGTATAAGCATATACGATCATCTCTTTTAGTAAATTTGGTGGCTCCTAAAAGAGCCGTTGTTTGAGAACTTTGCTGTTTTACAGCTTAAGAACTTTTCTTCTCGGTCTTCTTGGGTAGAAGAACAGCTTGGATGTTTGGCAGCACACCACCTTGAGCAATGGTTACTCCACCAAGAAGCTTGTTCAACTCCTCGTCGTTTCTGACAGCCAACTGCAAGTGACGGGGGATGATTCTGCTTTTCTTGTTGTCACGGGCAGCGTTACCGGCCAACTCGAGGATTTCAGCGCTCAAGTACTCAAGAACTGCAGCCATGTAGACTGGAGCACCAGCACCGACGCGTTGAGCATAGTTGCCCTTGCGGAGGAGACGATGGATACGACCGACGGGGAACTGAAGCCCTGCACGGGATGAACGAGTTTTGGACTTCGGTGCCCTTTGCTTTGCCTTTACCGCGACCAGACATGTTGAAGGAAGATTTCTTCTGAACTAAGATTTCGTTTGAAGATAGCGAAAAACGTTCGCATTTCAGTATTTATAGCTGAAGCTTGATGACATTCGGATCACAAGCCACCAATCGAAACTCACTTGAGAACAATGCACAAAGACTTCGAAAATAATGTACTCTCAATATCCCCGGCTCAACCAATCACAACTTTAGAATTTCGATCCTCGTTGATCCGTAAGTTTAGTATAAATTCATGTATTAACGCTAAGTAAAGTCATATTTAGCTTGAGCTGAAAAAATCAAAAGATGCCTCCAAAACCAATCGTAGGAAAGAAAGGTGAGAAGAAAGCCGGCAAGAAGGCCGCGCTTGGTGACAAGAAGAAGAGAAGGTCCAAAAGAAAGGAATCCTATGCCATCTACATCTACAAAGTCATGAAGCAAGTCCATCCTGACACTGGTATCTCCAGCAAGGCCATGAGCATCATGAACTCCTTTGTCAACGATGTCTTCGAGCGTATCGCTGGTGAAGCTTCCCGCCTCGCTCACTACAACAAGAAGTCCACCATCACATCTCGGGAAATCCAGACGGCCGTTCGTCTTCTTCTCCCTGGTGAACTGGCCAAGCACGCAGTCAGTGAAGGCACCAAGGCTGTCACCAAGTACACCAGCAGCAAGTAAACAGTTTTGAACTGTTTGCACCAAAAAACAACGGCTCTTTTAGGAGCCACCCAAATGAATCAAAAGACATGACCATATGCTATCTCCAAATAATCTATAACAATACACAAATTCATTCGAACATTATTTTCTGATGAAGATAAAAAACACTTTTACGGCATACTTCCATTGTATTATATTTTAAATATTAATAAAACATCTTACAACATTATTTCACTTTGGGTTTGCTATCACTTTCATCTGCGAGAAAAGCTATAATAAATGGCGTTACATATACAACTATGATTACCAAAGTCATACTTTTGAAGTAGCCAACTAAATAAGATAGTATTTCATCGCTAAAAGATGGTTGCAATGTTTCCATTAATTGGATTAATGTTAGAGATAAGAATATCTGAATGACACGGAATAAAATCGATTTTTTCTGTGAACTTTGTGGTTTGAAACACGAGTTTACGAGGTAGTGTGCTATTCCTATGCCAAGCACTGACCCAGCATCTCGTACTAAGGCATAAAACGGCCTTGTTTCTATATGGATATAAGATGGATCAGCACACCACTTTTGTGCTTTTTGAACAGATTCAGAAGGATCAAAAACTGCACGAGAAAGAATTTCATAAAAACCAAGAGACAGAAACATAAGCATGAATGAAACAAAGCTGCATTTTTGAATACTTGTAAACTTTGATAAATCTAGATTTTTTTGACTTATGTATGAGATAGCAATACCACCGAAAACACCTCCAATAACTTGGTGAGGAAAGTGTGTTGCAATGAATAACCTTGACAAAGAGACCAACGCTATTACCACAGAAAAAGCAAACCACAAACAGACATGGATTAGTCGTTCTTGTAAAGAACCTTTGGTTTTGATGAAGTAAAGAAAATGTGTTGTTACTATCGGCATCATGGTATAGAGAACTGATGTTGTTACCATTGCATGACCTGAAGGAGAGCCTGAAAAGAATAATAATTAACAAAAATATTGAACTCAAATTTAAGTGATGCTTTCAATACATGATCATATTTGACTACTCCTAGCATCTTATCTACAATTGTTATATATATAATATGTTATATACAACCACCATTTCCCATACGGTGCTCTTCCGTGAGGTTCATTATTTACAACATACGACAATCAAGACACATGTTGATTTTTATGGAGGGAGGAAACTGGAGAAACTAGAGAAAACCCTTGTGGCAAGGGAGAAACAACACATCAAACAAAAGCAACTCACATATGATACAGTCTGAGCCATGGCTCAAACACATAACACCACATTGAGAGGTGAGTGGTAAACCACTATGCCACCCATGCCATCAAAATTGTTGCCATTATCGTTGGCATTATTTTGCTATGGTATTCACATCTCCCATAGTGCAATTATTCAACCTTGGTATGAAACAAAACCTTTACCAATCTTTTTTTGAAATGTCCACCGCATGTGGAATGGAATTTCCAAGGAACAGGAAGATTCATGGTAGGATGTACTAGTGCTTCTCTGGGTAACTACAGCTATCAAATTATATTAAGAAGTTTTCATTAATACCTGGACCAGTTTCACAGGTTAATGGATACTGGAACAGCTTAGTGTCTTTCCAAACATCACTTTCATTGACCCACCAATAGGGTCTTTCACCTCTCAAAAACCTACAAAAGAGAGAAAAGAGAGAAAAGGGAGAAAAGTACATACAAAGTTTTATCAATCAAAACCATCCTCATCCCAGTGCTCTCTCAGATGTTTTTTTGCAAAAGATGAGGGGGCATGCTAAATGGTTTCACAAAGTGGGATTCAATGGAACCACCTCTGGATCTGCCACAGCAATCCCAGTCCTAGCCTTGGGTAATGTATATAAATGATGCTTCCTATGTGATTTTATTTCCCATTCCTGGGATTTAATCCCATTTTTCCTAGTTCAAATTACACTTCCCATCCAAGACCTTCACAACAGTTCTATTGAAAATTCCTAGGAATTTCAATTTCTTACACCCACAGACCACGATACAAGTAAAGAGTCTTCTATTCCCTATAGGAAACTTTCATTTATTAGCACGTGGGTGGGGGGTTGGCAAAAACACATGGAAAGCTTTAGACACGTACCCTTCCCCCCCATGTGCTAATAACTGAAAGCCTTCTAACAACTGGTATTAGCGTACCATTTGAGAATAAGGTTCAACCATTCGGATATCACAGCGACCCACAGTACCATCAAACCGACAGCTTTATCCAAATGGTACGCTACAGGAAAGTAAATCAAGAAAGAGTTCCTGGGATCTCCAACACGACTTAGAAACAGCATCTGGTTTGTGAAGCCAGAGAATGCGTTTTGTAAATATATAATGAATCGCACCCCTTCACTTTGTAGGACATCCATCTTGGTGAGTTGGCAACTAAGCCTTCGACACAGGAAGCCCAAGCAAATGCAGATGTTTTTGGAAAACAAAAAAATAGGAGAATTCAGTTTTCATTTAAACTTCACCAAGAGATCAGGAAAAGTGGAAACAATGACTCAAGGAGGTTGTAATGCAATCTACTCAGATAAACATTTAGTTTTTTTAAAGTCTCGCACATAAAAGAAGTTGTTTGGGTTACCTGTGGTCGGTCGCGATAAATGTCAAATCCAAGATGGCGGACAAGAAGACACCTTACGAAGTTTTAGGAGTAGCTCAAGAAAGCACAGAGAAAGAGGTAAATATTCCACAATGTTTAATTTGAGAGAGCTTCTTGAATGTTCTTACTGGCTTGCTGTGGCTTTGTAGATCACAAAAGCGTATCGCAAGAAAGCTCTTATCTGCCATCCTGACAAGAACCCTGACAATCCAAAAGCGGGTGAGTAGAGCTAGTTTTAAAGTTGCGTTTAACAACTACATTTTATTAATGATTTAGTGATACTCCATTTTTTACATACGTAACAGAGTCAGGTATGGTAAGCCTTGTTATTCTAAATATCATTTTATGTGTATACGTTGTTCATCTGAAGTTTATGTTCTTGTTTCACAGTTGCTTTGTTTCATGAGCTCAGTAAAGCATTAGAAGTTTTAACTGATCCCAAAGCAAGAGCAAGCCTTGATGCAAACCTAAAGGCGAAAGAAAGGCAGAGATTACGGAACCAAGCTCTTGATGCCAAGAGAAAGAAGTTCAAATTAGGTAATAACGAGTGATGGTGAGGTATGCTATAAAGTGCTATGTAGGAACTCTCATTACTATCATCATTATTCATCATCATTATTCATCATCATCATTGTCTCAATGTCCTCCATCTTCATTATCATTGACATTATCATTCATCCTAATGTATCATGCATTATCATAACATGTGTAACCTTTTTTATCATTACCATTATCATCGCTTGTCATGGTCATCATCATTTATCATGATGATAATCATCATCATGATCATTGTAACCATTATCATCATTATCATCAAAAAGACTTAAAATTGCCCCAAATAGGTGTCCCACAATATATGGTATTTGGGGATCTTGGTGTTATTAACTCTCTATCAACCCAAAACCAGAAAAAAAAATAGTTGTCACTGTGCTTCAATGTCAATTTCCTAGATCTTGAGCAGCAAGAGAACTTAGCTAAAGTAACGAAAGAAAGTACAGAAGAAACTGAGAAAAGACTCAAAGCTGAGGTACAGTTATTCAAGGCAGTTAAACTAACAACCTCTTGGATGGAAACCATCAGGGCTATCCTAAATCCGGGCACAGCTAATTCACAGATCAAACCCTGAAATAACTTCTGGGCTGAATCTAAGTCCAGGCACAGCTAACTCACAGATCCAATTGGAATTTAGTGCTTCAATTGGGGTTTGTGGATTAAGAAAGAAAAAAAGGATGACCAAGAGAATTAAGAAGAGACCTAACAAGCTCTAATCACATCTAATCCTGAGTCTACTAGGAATCAAAACTGATACCCCAAAGGGGAGAGGAGAGAGGGCACTGCCACTATAGTAATCCTTGTTTCCCTAAATGCAAAATCCCTATCTTCAAACTAAAATATTTGAGTAATGTAGAATGTGGTTATTGATTATAGATTGAAAGACTGAGAGAAGAAGGCTCACAGCTTCTCAAAGAACAACAGGATCTCATGAGAACTCAGATGCAGGATAAACAACAGACTCCATACATTCACATATATGATCACACACCTAAACTTAAGGTACATATGTATATTTATGTCATGTATTTTTCTTTGTAAATAAAAATGATTTCATGTATATGATATTATGTCTAAATTAAATTTTCATGAGAAAAATAAAGACAAATTCAAGTCAAGTCAAGCAAGCATCATCATTGTTGTCACCATCATTGTTATTATCATCATCATCTACATCATTGTTCTCCTGTTTGTCATAGTTTCATTCATCGTCATTTTCATCATGAACATTATTATCAGCATTTTAATTTTCATAAAATTTTGAAAACTATTTTCTTTAAGGTTAAATGGAAATGTAAAAAAAATGATGAAAGAAAAGGTGGATACACAGAAGAAATATTGAATACCATATTTAAAAAGGTAACTTTTCATATTAATGTTAATGTTCTAACTTAATAGCTAATGAAAATATTCTTTCTTCTAGTATGGAGAAGTATCACACATAATTCTATCAACCAAAAAGAAAGGAAATGCAATAGTGGAATTTGCGAATGTCACAAGTGCTGTAAGTTTCTTCAATATTATTGATTCCAGAGCGACTGATCCAAGATTTTGGCTAGGGGGGTTGAACCACTAATATTAAAGATTCATGATCTGTTAGCTGTGGAAAAGTAAAAAGACACTTTAAAAGTCATTTAGGGGTTTCAATTGCAGTTCAGGGATCCAAAATTGGATTCATAGTAGTTATATATTCCTTTAAATCTATTCTGAAGAAATTAGGAAGCTGTCCTTCAGTAGCATTCAATCATTAAAAAAATGTGTAGTTATCAAAAAAGTGAGTTCATACAAGAAGAAATTATACAGTAGTGTATGGCCTTACTTGATTGATATCTACACATTGAAAGTTTTTCCCCATTGTATTTTCAGAAATTGGCCTTAATGAATGAATTTGGTAACACAGATAACCCACTAAACATTTCTTGGCTAGAAGACCCAGTAATTACCACTGAACAGACTACTGCAGAAGCATTTGCAAGCCCAGTATCAAGTACACCAACATCCACTTCTACAACTCCATCAACAATATCAGACACAATTTCAGACAAAGACTATGAAAGTGTTACTCTCATGAGACTTAGACAAGCACAGGAGAGAAAAAGACTGATAGAAGAAATGCAGAAAGAAGATGAGGAGGGATGAAATATGCTGTTGAAATTTATGATCAAAGCTCATAGATTTTTTACTGTAGGAAAAAGACTTTGCAATCTTGCATTGTTGGCTCTTGGGAGCAGGGGTGGGGGTGGGGAGGGGAAGAAGGAAATAGACCTATTATTACCTTGGGCGTACAGACCATGTGTCATTATCTACCATTGTTTGTTTAGTGGTTGCGCATGATAAGACATATGGATATGGATACAGCACAAACAAATGAAAGATATTTTAGGGAATGACAAATGTGGTCTGAAATAAGAAAACATTATGCTTAAGGTAAAGAGGTCTATCCGTCTTTACTCTTCTTTCACTTTACCTATACTTTCCCAAAGTCTACTTCCCTCTCTCTATATACTTTGCTCAAATATAAACCTTCCCTGGGAGTTAATAGAGGTTGACATAGGGCATATCTACCCTTCCTTCTACCTTCACCCCTCCCCTGAGCTAACAATGGAGCCTTTGACCAATCTCACATCAGCAACCATGTTGCATAGCCAAGCAAAATTCTTACTAAACAAGAATAAGGATTTCATTTTTGAGTGAAAAAAGATAGTAGTTTTTGCCATTCAGCATGGCTGCCAGATTGCCATAGAAACAGCAGATCTCTTTTTTACCTTTCCAGTTTTATTAGAGTTTTTACAACCAATTAAAAAACATTACGTTAAACAATGTATATGGGAGAAATTGTCAACCAAATTTTGCATTTCCAGTCATTAGATGCACCTGAAAATGAAAAAAATCAAATCACTAAAATCATTGCAAATTTTAAATTAGACATTTGGAATGTCATGGGTTACCTGTGTATTTTTTTCACCAAAGGTAATCCAAAGCATCATTTCTTTTTCGTAATGACTGATAAAACATACCTTTGTGTGGCTAAAAAAGGCTTTTTCATTGGGCCTTATGAAGGGTCCAAATAATCGTCTGACCGACACCAGTTGAAGAAATGACTGTGTATCCAATTTCCTCTAGCTTATTTAAGACTATTAGAGGAGGGTCATCTACCATGTATTCCTTGCTGGGCAAAGAACAACAACATTAAAGGTAGAAAATAAACTTTTTTTTTTAGATTTTAAATTTTCTCTATTAAGACTACAAGACAAACAAGTACTTTAGGTAGAATGCGTGGCAACATTTTTAAAAAGGAAGAGCCAAGGAAGAGCCAGGTGATTGATAACAGTGTAAAAACATCCCCTAACCCTCCCCTCCCAGCCCTTTTGTGATTCATTAGAATATTAATCAGTGGTTAGAAAATATCATCATCCAAGGAACAAAAATTGCCTGTTTCTTGAAAATTATTTCGATATTTCTTAAGCATGATCATATTTCATGGTCGTAAAGGTCAAATAGAAAGGTTTTTCTTGTGAATGACAAGTGTTTTCGCAAAGAGGTAGGATAGTACATAAGGTGTCGTATTGAATACCTACAAGTTGCTCCCAAACTGTTGCACAAGCTTTGCTCCCAGTTTTTCCATGATCCAAGGATCACTTTTTTCGTCTCCGCATATCGTTGGACCGTCCTCCTGCAAGAGGGATTTTAAACAGAGAAAGATTACAGTACTCGCAAATGTCTAGCTACATCCACTGTATCAATCGTAAAGGTGGTAATTTCATACAAGTTTTTTAAAAATTTTCCTCCTAAACGAAATCTCAAACTTAAAACAAGCTTTTACCAGTCTTATTTTTGTAGAAATAAGTAGATACGGCATATTTTACTTGGCTAATTTCAAGTCTTTTAACCCAAAATCTCGAGAAACTCCACGCTTGGATGGTTCAGCTTAAAATATGAATATAATCTTGGGTTTCCTGTTGATTTTCTGCGCTAAATAAAAACAAAATGGCGTCTTATGGCATCTCACAAGACGATGTTGGGCTGTCTTTTTTTGGAAGAAAATTCCTCATAGGAACGACTATAGGATTAGGAATAGGTATTGGAGTCGGTGCTGGGTTGCTAGTCATTAAGAAATTTGGAGGAAAACGTGAGAAAGATGAAAAAATGGTGGTTTGTTTGCAAGACCTGACACAAGAGTTGAAAGAACTTCGCTCAGTTATCGTGAGACTCAAAGATAATATCGCTACTCCTGCGAGGGAAACTAAGCTAACAGGAAATGAATATAGCTCTAATTCTTTAAGAGAAGTTGCGTCTGTACGGACGATATCTGACGATGAGGAAGAGTTCTTTGAAATGCCTCCAGACGAGGAAATTTTGTTCACCCAAGCAGACCAACTACAAACTAGGTATAGATAAGCTTAAAACTACGTCTAAAAAGGTTATCTTGCTTCTTTGTACTTATCCATGTAGATTTTTAAATGAAAATGATACAGTAACAGCATTAATACTGATTGTCTGGGGCTTAATGTTTTCCCACTTGAGACATTCTATTTTCTTGAGGATCATTTCTTTGTTTAACAGTTGCACATGAGAAGACACATGAATATGGACACAACTCAAACAAAGGATCTTATTCTCAAGAGAATGACACGTTGTCTGAAATAGGAAACTAAGACGAAAAGATCCATTGATTGTGTCGGCACTTGTTCATTTTTATGATTCTCTTTCTTTAAGTGCTCCCTTTGACGATATCAAACCAATAATCCAAGAGGTGGAGCTACTAAGCAATGATGAAACTAATGAGAATAATAAAGATAAAGTGCACACCTTATTGGAAAATGCTGTCAATAAGGTAAGTTATGCCACTTCACCCATCATCAACATTAGTTCTAGGATTTTAAGCACTCAAGTGTACCTCTTTTATCCTGTGATAAAATTTGAGAGAAGTACTATGGAACACATAGGTTTTTTCCTATGACAGATTTGAGGAAAGACAATGCAAGATGCAAGCTGTGATATTTCAAAAAATGTTGCAGAACCATTTAAAAAACACTACATTTTTCATCTTGACCATGCACAGAATGCCTGAGCCAATATTTTTTCAGCTGATATTTTTAATTAAATTTTTACAGTATCCAGAGAATGCAGAACTCTTATGGAGATTAGGAAAATCATTTTATGATATTGCATCAGAGAAAGGCAAAGCAGGATTCCTAGAAGAGAAGAAAAATCTATTGTACAAAGGTATGTTTCAAGACTGTTAACTTTGTATACAAATACCTCCAGGCAATGCCTTGTATAAGCAGTTAGATATGAGTCCAGACAGGGGAGTTTTGGTAAGGCCAAACAAAAAACAAGTGTGTTTCCTGTTGCACGACTGACCCTAATTTTCTTGCCGATTTTTGCCGATCCATTCCCAAATGCACCACAGGGTTCCCAGTAAGCTTATTTCCACTGAAAACAAAAAAATACCTTGTATCAGTAAAGAAAAATCCCATCTACCAACCCCAATTATTTTTCTCATGCAACAGGAAACACACTTATTTTTTTGTTTGGCCTAAAAAATTGCCTCTCACCTCAGAGGTCTGTGTTCAAATCCTGGTCACCCCATCTCAGCTGACTTGATTCATGGTTTTCTTTTTGACTCCAAGAGTTCTTCTGGCTCCCCAGTTTTTCCTCCCTCTTCTCAAATCAACCCTAACTAATCCAAACTGGTTAGAGCTGTGCTCCAAGGTCATAAAAGGACTGTATAGGGGCCTTCACATGCTTTCAGTTCGAATTGTTAAGCTGCACCACTGCTGTACTTGCAATGGTGATTAGCGATAACAAGATACAACATAATCTCCTACCACTCCCAGGTGGACATTCTCTCATAACCTTCTGATTTCTATAATACCCATTACTGTCTTACAAGATGGACCCAGCAATTAAGGTTGACCATTTAACAAACTTTGATTTTATTTGTCATTTATTTTGACAAAAAATAAAAATGCATCAAGAAACCATTTAAGGACGGTGCCTACTATTGTCCATGCGCACACGTACTGCGCATCTACATTCCAGGAATTTCAAAATTTATTACTCGAATTGCATGAAACAAAATGTTTATTTTCAATAAAAGTTAAACAGAAAACGATCTTAAGTAACCCAGGCTTGTTAAAGAGATAATTTGCTGAAGTTTAAGTATTATTGACAAAGAATCATAAGTTTTTTTGGGCAAGTTTTGAAAAAATGGCATACTCATAGTTCTAACTATAAACCAAATCCTTTCAATAATAAAGCTTTTTACCGTTTCTTTAGATTTAATCCTATAAAACTTGAATAAAAACAAACAAGAAATACATATGAAATTGAAAATTTACCATTTATTAATATCTAGGTGTGTAATTATAGTTTTGAAAATCTTTTTTTGGTCGCTAAACACTTTCATCATGAAATTCTTTTACTTTGGAGTTCTCAATCTGAAAAATCATTTTATTACGTACCAAATATTTCAGAAATTCCTTTCTTCTGTTAAGTAAAAAGTCGATAATAACTTCACTTCAAACCCAATAGTCTTCCTGGAACTATAAAGTTTATAAATATCGAGTTTTTCTGTGTGTTTTTTGCTTGCATGGCAGGAAGCAGCATGTTTAGCGCCAAAAACAGTGTTTGTCGTGCCGTTTTGTATGCTGTGTTACACTTGTCACACATTCGGTATATGATTTATCCCTAATAATGTTCTTTACAAATTCGTATATCTTAAAAACGCCTGGATACCCCTATTTTTTCTTCGTTTAAATGATGGAGTAAATGTTAAATTAGCCTCGTGAAATGAAATTTATAAAAAATAATTGGTCTTGAAAAGAATATGGACACAATCTTTATGTACCTACTGATCGAAAATAGGGAGCAAGAAGCTAAAAAATTATATATGTTATAGCCAACTATCAAAGTCATGGTAGAATTGGGTATATTTTAGTAAAGAAACAAAGTGTCAGTCATTAATTTTGAAAAAAAGTTTTTTTCCTGGTGTTAGTAAAATCATGACGTCATCACTTTTTAACAATGTTTAAGTCTTATTATTTCTCTTAAATGCATGGTGACCCCTACTTTTCTAACCAGAATTTGACAACCCTTTGATAGGTTAAAATAATTCACATAGTCATTTAAAAAAATAATCAGTCATTAGTTAATCCCTAAATCGAATAACCATCCAACCAACCAAACAAATATTCTCCTACCTCCTGGTGATGTTACTCCACAATACAATCAATGTATCTTTCTTTACCTGTAATAGGTTTAGGAATAGTGCAGAAATCAGTTAAGATAAACAGTCAGAATGCAAGTGCCCAAAAGTGGTAAGTGAACCCGTAATAATTCTCATGGTTTGAATAAATGAATCAATAATTAGTCTTTGCCAATTTTTCCAGGAACAATCCAAAAGCCTTTTTGCACCTTATTTACTTCAAATTGAAATTCTTAACTTGTCTTCCCCAATGTGCAATATAGTTCTTTACATTGGGCATAATGTTTCCCCATTTCAGATTCCTTCATTCTATAGAGTATTACTTATGTACATGTATCTTGTCTCAGGCTGAGCTCGCGTGGACTTCGAGTCTTTTTCCAGCCTGTGCAATGTTACTAAAAAGAAATATTTTTAAATATTTTGGTTGTACATTAAACTACACAAGAATATGGATACAACTCAACCAAAGAATCTTATTCTCAATAGAATGATACATGATCTGAAATAAGAAAAACATTATGTACGAGGTTAAGAGCTCGATTGGCTCTACTTGCATAGTGTCTTCATACTAGTCTTTTATATGAAGGGCCAATGTTTCCAAGGGAGCGAATACAGTAGGACTAAGCATAGCATCTTTACGCAAGTGTTCTTGATTGTAGGTGTGCTATATTACTAGGAAGTACATCTGACTATGAAAGTACACAAGATAGGATATTATTAGGATTCAAATACAAGGTAAGAATTCATATATGTTTATCTATCCAATTAAGAGGGGAGGGGTATGGTAACTTGAAATCCTAGATCTTGTCACCAAATATCTTCAAAGACAACAATGACAAAAACTTTATTTGCACTCTAAGTGTATAATTACATAAATATATATATTAGAAAAAGAAAATATTTCAAAAACAATCAAAGCTACCTACTAGAAGTCAAATCACAAAAATATATACTGGAGGCAGCATGGTCAAGTGGTCATAACATTGGTCTCACAATCTGGTGGTGCTGGGTTCGAGTCCCGCTGTGGCCACTAGCCGAGATTTGTCGTGATTTCTGATAAGTTCAGATTCAGTTTCTCGACCATGCCTCCAAGGGACTCCTTGAGTTTCTTAAAAACACTTTATGTTTCTTTGATTATTTCTTCATTTAAATTTATTAATTTGTGGACTAGTACACTGTAAATTAGCAGTTAGCTAAGTGCACTTTCCACGTTAAATAAAGTTAATATTATTATTATGCTGTATTTTGTGTGAAGAAATTGTGCAAACCGTTTTGTGCAAACATATTTAAAGCAAAGGCCACTCCTGAGTCAACCAGATGGCAGACTGGGATTTTTATTGCTATTCTCTTATTCTAAGAGTGATTGTCATTACAGGAACACATAACAAAGTCAATAGAATTAAACAACAAGGATGCAACGTCATACCATTTACTAGGGCGTTGGTGTTATGAGGTAAATCAGAATCAACTGGATCTAAATGACTAATATTTTCCCCCAAAATACCACTGCACTGTTTTATCTTGTTTTTCTCTGTCAGTGACATATCCCTGTAGTCCCTTCTCTCATTGGGTAATTTTCGAGCCCTGACAAAGTGGCTCGCCTCTCACCGCTGTGGTCTGGGTTCGAGTCCAAGCTTGGACTGTATTGTATGTGAGTTGCATTTGTTTGATGTGTTGTTCTCTCTCTTCCCATGAGGGTTTTCTTCGGGATCTCTGGTTTACCTCCCTCCGTAAAAATCAACATATGAGTTGAGTGTTGTATGTTGTAGATATAGAATGAAGTGGTAGTGTTTGTGGAGCGAACTTCATGGAAGGGCCCCTCACAGGGAGTGATGGCTGTAAATGCATAAGATGCACAACTGATGTATTACGAGTATAGCGATACTAGCACAGGCAATAAGAATAAGGAAGAACTGTTTAATTTCTTTGTCAGGTCAGTCAGCTTCCTTGGTGGCAGAGAAGAGCCGCCTCAGCATTTATAGCTGAACCTCCAACATCAACAGTACAAGAAGCTTTAGAAAACTTTCTCAAGGTAAGATTGAGGGATCATTCTTATTCCTTCTAAATAAAGAATGAAGACCTGACACACTAAATTGCATTTCCATCTGTGAGCTAACCATGCCCTGACTTTGATCAGCCTAGAGGGTGTTTCAGGGTATCAAATTGATAAAAATTTGAAGGATACCAGGCCTGTAGCTAGAGAAACTATCATAATTAGATGTACTGGTAGTTGTTTTCTTTCATGTTTATCCCCTTTCTTGGATAATAAGTTCAAGGTTTTTTACCTCTTACAATTATTATTTTAATCAAACTTTATTTTTTATTCAAGGCAGAAGAGCTTGATCCAGGATTTTGGTTGTCAAATTCCTACTGGATTGCTAAAGTAAGTGTTTTACATGTTGTTTAACAGACTCCGTGTTTAACTTAATAGGACCTTTTGGCTAGGGCGTAACATTTTCCCATTTTGGAATTTTTGGAGCATGTCTATTCTCAGGCTAACCCTGAGCAACTGAGTCTGTAATCATGGTACTCAGTGCTCTGTAGTTTAGTTACAGTTACGACAACTGTTTTTATTTCCACTTATCAAACTCATTAATAATGTATGAGGAAAACACAACAGGAATCATGACCGTGAAGAGTATTGTAAATCTGATACAAAACTGTGTTCATTTGCATAAACTTTAAGTTGGATTTTCTTGGCCAGATTCACTTTAACTTTGAAAATTTTAGTGAAACACAAAGGAACTAACCTAGACGTTTGATAAGTCATATACAGTATTCATGTCCGTGTTGTATCAGATATACAATCACTCGGCTACGCCTCAGTGGTTGTATATCTGATACAACATGGCCACTCATACTGTATATATTACTCATAAAACTCATGAATAATTAATGAGGAAAACACAATAAAACTTATTGTCCGTGGAGGAGGTTGTATATCTGATACAAATTCGACGTCCTGATTTTCTTAGCCAAATTCAATTTTATCTTTAAAATTATAGTAGAACATGAATGTATACACCTAGATGTTTCATAAGTAATATACAATATTCGTGTCCGTGTTGTATCAGATATACAACCACGAGCCTTTATCTGATACAACACGGCCACTCATATTGTATATATTACGAAATATATACATAGATAAATTGAATAAGTTATAAATTTTGTGGGGAATGCAAAAGACAACCTTAGAGGTTAAACAAGCTCTTAGGCCTAGGGCAAACGTTGAACTTTCCATGCACTGAACTCATTAAAAACAATGGATATCATGTGATAATGAGGCAGCATTCTTTGATGTAATTAAGTTCGGTGCATGGGAAGTCCGACGTCTGCCCTAGGCCTTACACCCTTAAAACTAAAGTGAGTAATATTTACGTATGTGTAAGATGGAAGGATATTAAAAAAGGTTATTAATCATTGGTAATGGTTTTTTATGTTTCCCAGGTGTTACTATGATCTCAGTCAATATAGTCAAAGTAAAGAATGGTTACAGAAAATTGTGACAATGAAGACCAAGTCTGAGGAAGTAAGTAACAAAAACACTCAAGCACAGGGAGCCCAAGCTTAGTTTTTGGTGTGAATATATTACAGTTTAGAATAACTGTCATTGGTATAATTCAAAGTTGCTTTTTCTTTTTTCATGTGTGGAAAAGTCAAGAATTCTTTATGCTTCTTTTTGTGCTTTTTTTTTGTTGTTGTGTGTGTGCTACAGTAGATCTTCACATTAGTGAATTTGGAGCCCTCGAATAAGGATAGTGCTATTTATACGTACAGCTATTTCAAAAAGGTTGAATACTGAATACTGTATACTGAATAATGCATTCCAAGACCAAAGGGCATTGTGGGTCATAGTGACATTGTCTAAAGTAGGATTAATAATTATTATTTATTCTATTTTTAGTGTATCCCATCTGAAGCAATATACTAACTACATGTAGAGAGTTAATTGCTGTATATTTACCTTTTATTTCAAATTATCGAGACCCACAATGCCCTTTGGTATTAGAGTGCACTATTCAGTATTCAGTATTCAGTATTCAGCTTTTTGAAATAGCTGTACACTGTGATAAAATAAGAATAAGAATAAATGCTTGAGCTTGTTGTATGAAGATGAAAATTAAAAGCTGCATTTATGTTGCTTGATTTGATGTCATGAAGTAGGAAAATGTGTTATCAAAGTATTGTTATCAGCAAAAGATAAGTCCAGAGAGAATGGTAGTCACCAGGGGGGGTGGTACTCACATAAGTTATATTATAGAATTACAGGGATGCTCGCTGTAAATTGTAATAACTACCCCTAAAAGGTACCAGTCTTGTCAAAGTAATAAATAACCTGAATCACAACTGGCTGTCATTAATATTATTTTAATTCTAAAATGTTTTTTAAAATTTACTTCTCTCCTAGGATGAAAAATGTCTTGCTCTGGGAAGAGAACTTCTACAAAGCTTGTAACTCTAGCTAGCGATATATTAATGATATGAAGCACCTGTTTCCATGGTAAGCATGTCAATATAGTTTAATGAAATGTTAGGCAGTGTCAATATTGATACTAAAAATACTGCTCCTTGAAGATATTAATAATTTGCCAGTGAATCTATTAATTTGAAAGCCTTAAACTAGTATAATATCATAATGATGATAATAATAATAATTATTATTATTATTATTTGCCTATATTCTTTTTGTAAACAGCGCAAATAAACTTTTCATTTTAATTTGCACTTTATAAGTATAATTATTAATCATTAATTAATTTTTAATTATCTAAAAAGGATTTTAACAATTCTTTAAAAAAAAGTACCAGTATTATTTTTTAGGTTTTTGTTATTCATTTAATTAATTAATTAATTTAGCATTCATTTATTTAGTCCATACTGAATGAACTCAAAGGTTTTTACATTGCTACTAAGGTTTCAATCAGCTTATAAAAGCCTTTGAATCTCATTATCTGCTCCAAATGGTAATTAAACACTGACAACCAGGTGCTGTCAACCAGACAGAATCCTATTGAAAATTTGCCATTCGTCTGGATGAACATACCACTTGAGACAAGTGCAAACCAGTAATTACTGTGAATGATCTTAGCACACAATTTTTTCACTTTTGTCTGCCACAGTTTAATTATCCTGTGTAATCTTCTCCAAATAATTCTCATCCTTACATTTATTCTGTCTGGTATATGATTATTTTTTTCTTTAATCTTCTCTAAATTAGTTCTGTCATTATTTCTGTTGTATGAAAAATAAGCCCTAAGGTTATGTATTAACTAATAAATTTTGACTACTACTGAATGAACTTCTTCAATTTGCACTTATGATAGTTAGCTTATAACACTTCATTAATTTTTCAAACTTTTTTTCACAAAAACAGACTAAAATGTACTAACATTAGGGTTTCTTAAAAAATCTAATTTACATTTTCTCTCTTTTTCGTTTCCTTTCCCATGTTTTTCCCAAATATCCAGATTTTTCCTCTTTCTCATTTTTATTTCCCATCCTTTTGACCTTTCTTAGATTTTTTCAACCATTTATCGTTTTATCCCATTTCAGTTCCTTTCTTCCACCTTAACAGTTTTCCACTTGCATTTTCCTCTTTCATTACTCATCACTTTAATCCAACTTCATCTCAAACTACGTCTTGTATTGATCTCAAGTTGCAATACTCATATTTCATTCACATTTCACGTCATGTCAATATCCATTATCAACCCCGTGCGGCGGTGTCTTTCATCTTGCCGTTAAATGGCTTTCCAGATGAAGTTACAACTTTATCACTACAGATTTGCCACTTAAAATTTATTTCAATAACAATCTCCCTTCAGACGTTAAAAGAACCTTTGAATAACGATGTCTGGCGTGTTTGGACTGATAATACATCAATACTTGAAAGGATTGTCTAACATAATTTATGAACAATTCGTTTTGTTGACTATAACAAGAGATCTCGGATCTAAAGTACGCCAATTCCCGTTTAAAAGTTAACATTTTCAAAGTCATAACTAATGTATTAAACCAAAAAAACTCTCATTCTTACTGTAACTATTTTATTTCCTTTCAAATTTATCTTCTTGTTATCGTATAAATGACTTAAAGTTTTTATTTTAGTGGTTGCCTTGGAGTTCGTGAACAATGCTCTGTTCGTTTGTTTAAGTGTTTGTCTACCATCTATTCCGCTCGTTAGAAGTATCTCTTTCTTTACACTTGTAACTTTTCCTCTTCTCTCAAACATCAAGAATTACTAATTGCAAAGCATAGTTATACCACACAATGATTTATTAAATACTTATTCTCATCTTAATCTTAATCTAGCAAAAGAGATAACGAGGTATTTCAGGTCTGGCTTGTTTTTCTTTCCATTTTGGTTTCCTATTCTCTCTCGTGTCTTGTCGTGTACTTAAAGCAGTGTTCATTCGACTCTCAGGTAGCAATGTTGTCGGTAACCGGCTGGCTGGAGTTTTTAACTCCTTGATCTGCTTATCAGACTTTGTTCTTTCTCTCCGATCTTCCCTCCCTCTTTCCTGATATCGTTGTCTTTCACCTCTCTGCTTTGATTTCCCTTTATTCTTAGAAGAACTGTTCAAATACGGGTTCTTTGTGTTCGTTATTTGCAGCATCAATCTTCTCTTTCTGTTATCTAATTCCCATAATGATTTTCGCACACGCTCTCTCTCTTCACAAATCCTCAACGCATAAGCCATTCGAATCTCCTCCATATCCCTCGCGAGGTAAACTTGTCGTAGCTTCTGTTGCTCACGGTAGCTTTTTATTTGAGCGAGTTGTTGAGTCAAATTGTTCGTCAGAAGCGCGGGAAGAAAACTATCTTCTTCAGCGATAGTGTACATCTTGGTTGCTACAACTTTTCTCTTCTGTTTTTGGTGTTTTAAAGCTCTTTTCACCGGATAATCCTCGTAATCTTAAAGCGAATATATTAACCGACCAGGGACTGTTCGTTTACACAGTATGAACCAGTCTTTTCAGCTGTGAAGTAGAATTCATTTGGTTCAATGTTTGCATTGCGACTTTCAATTGTCGCTTACTATTGTATGGTAATGAACTTATTTAATACTTCCACTGACCCTCGCGTCCAACATTTACTTTGTCTGAAAAGGAAATGTCAAAAACATCACGAAAGAAAAATAGAACCCGTATAACGCTGAACCCAGTTTGTCTGAGCGTATCCACTTTACCGTTGCTAAGGGACAAGTTATTCTATTTTAAGACTTCTCGCCTGTAATGGGTTTTGGATATCGTAATATGCGGAAAAACAGGTCGTTACACCATTGTAAAGCCCAGGGATTATTAATAAATTAAGCCGAAACCGCTTATAAGCAACAAGACAATCGGTCGATTAAGATCGAAATAAATTATCGTTTTTCTGCAGCAGTTGATATTTTAGTTCCTATATTATTCTAATCATATTATTCTCATTTTTTGCTAGGTTTCCTTTTCCTTTGTCGACTCCTTATTTTTTTAAACAAAGAGCGACTAGTTTTTGACTGTAAAAATTAGATTTATGATTAGATCTCATATCTCACACTTTTTTTGTAGCTATAGAAGTATTAACGTCATTGTATTGGATTGTCTCCATGTTCGACAGCCTACCCCAATTGGAGGCATACATACTATACTAATTATCTACTTATATGAATGTAAGCTGCGCGACTGCCTATGGCGCTTAAATATGCAGCACGCAAGTCCTCTAGTGATCATGAATGTAAAACTCGTTGATGTGACGATGAATTTCTCGTCAGTTTAGTGTAGATTTTCTTCACCAATACCAGTAATGACTGGAAACATTAGAAAAACCGTTTGGTTCTCTTGCTAGCACTGCAGTTCGGTTGGCCAGTGGAAAACATTGGTTACCATTGGGTTGCCATGGAGATACTCATTGTCAAATTTTGACTTCGTGTTTGGTTGACAAAAACCTGTCTTATTCTCTAATGTTCTCAAGCACTCACTTGAGAAAAATTTTTATTTTTTCGCTTAGATTCCCGCATCTTGGTTTGACGTGATCCCTCAACTCGGTAACACACGAACTATCAAACTCTACTTGACTCTTTACTTAGTACGCAAAGGATTGTTGTTCAAAATGTGACCCTCTTCCCGTTTCCAAAATTTAATCAACTTTAACTTCTCTTTTTTTTTTTTTTTTTGCTCTAAGTTAAATTTAAAAAAACCCCAGATTATTTCCTTAAACATTCTCGTCGAAATTTTGAGTTTAGTTTATCATTAGAAGGCGAGGCTAACTGGGTCGGACCATAATACCTTTTAACTGTCATGTCAAAAGTTGGGGGGTGTGCATTTACCATTATAATATACCACCCTCTTGGTCAGTTATAAGTTTTTGAAATTATAATCAGCGGTTTAGCGCTGATTTCCCAGAGTCCTTTAAGAACCTAGCTAGAAAAACAGCTGGATTAGATTTTGTCGCAATCATAGTATATCATTAAGAGCCAAGGCAAAAATTAGACGTTTTATTGAAAATACGGTGCTTTATTACTGGATTATTTCTACTGGACTTTTACCAACAAAAATGTGTACCCTACGGAACTGCGTAACAAATTTTGGATAAATTTCCGTTTTCAAAGGTGAAAAAGCTTGAAAGTTGCAAAAACTTCATTAACTTATATCAAAACCTGCACAATTATATTGAGCTCAGTGCATCATGCGTGAAGTCAATGCTCATTTTTTCAAGATTACGAGATTTTTAGAGCGATACATAACACGTGAGCAGAGTTTATTGGGTCTCTCCCTTAAGTTAAGGGTTTTTTTCCTGGATTCTCCGGTGTTTCCGTCCTCCGCAAAACCTAGCACGTTAAATTCCATTTAAATCTGTGAAATAATCGTGCCCTTACTTACATCAGTCCAGAGGTTGTTTTAGGATTTGAAGTTTATTGCGTTCAGTACTTTTTTGTTTGCTCGAGCCATTGTATAGAGTAGACAATAACTTGACAGCCGCCATCGAATTGAATACACACTATTATATTCCCTGGCTAATTAGACATTACAGACTCGTCAGCAAAGCTGGTTACTTTTGAACCAAAATTCGCCAAATTTCAAATTGATTTAAAGAGGAATTGTCAAGTTTGAAAACAGCAACTCTTAGATTTATTGATTGGAAATAACTGAAAGTGCAATCGTTAAAATCATCGATTAACGACCTCTTTATTAATACAATCGCAGTACAACTTGATTACATTTAAGCCTAGTTATAGCCTCTCTTATCCTCTGTCGTCCAATCAGATACCTTGATTAATATTCATTGTTTGTTAGCTACCGTGAACGGAACGAAAACATATAGGTTGCTTGGTAGAAGCGCTGTCTCGCTTCAACCGGACTTAGTCCTCTTTTTTGAACGAAAAATCCATGTATTTTGGTTCCAATGGGACATCAATGGATACTATCTTATACAAGACTTAAAACACAGAAAGATTATATTTCATGGATAAGATACTGTGAAGAAATCAACTGTTTTAATTACATCAGCAGAAACCGATCAAGTGTGTACAAACTTTCGAAGGTATCCGAATTCATCTCTAAAAACAGTTATTCACGAGTTTTCTTGGTTCAATCCTGAAAGTATCTCCAAGACGTCCAACAAAGTACAAAAAGGTACTCCATACCTCAAGTGAGAATTTCGGCAATTATTGATCAATTAGTTCTCATTGCTAATGAATTACGCTGTGAATTATCATAAAAACTGTGTGTAAAAAGCCGACAAAATGACGACGAATCCTGCTTTGGCAGAGCTAGAAAGTACAGCGGACGTTGGGGAAGCCAAACGCGATCTAGTTCTAAGGTTCGTTCGGGACCAAGAATCGTTACAGACGTCCCAGGTTGAGCTGAAACTCGTCGATGACGATACGATCGATTTGATTGACTCAGCTTTCACTGCTAATGAGATAGCTCTACAGAAAAACAACGAACAAATAAACACTGATGTAAAAAATAACGAGGATTTATTGAGAACTGGAGTATCTGGGCTTACGCTTGATGATGATGGTGGTGAAGCCAAGGGGCTGGCAATTAGTGATATGGAACAAGTGCCTCGTCCACCATCGGGACGACCACAATCAAGAAAAGCCCATAGGAAAAGGAGCTCCGAATTCAAAGAAAAGCGAAAGATTTCTTATTCGAGTCGAATAAACGACATCGAGAGGTTTTCCAATAATAGTCCTATGTCACCCTTCCCCGTGGACGCCTATGGTAGCTTAAATCAACCCCATCAGCATGTCGTACAGCCAGATTTCGACTCTAATTCAGCTTTGAACTCTTCTTGGCCACAGCAAATCTTGTCTAGAAAGTCAAGCGCTGGTTCGAGCTATCGAAAACACGCTCTTCATACACCAGAAAAACATCTTTTTTTCGAGGGCGCAGAAAACGTTTATCCTCATGAAACAAGACCGACATCGTCACAAAATTTCCAGCGTCTCGCCAGTGGTGAAGCGCTTATGGCCGCGCGCGTTCGCAAGCATTCCGCTAACGAAAGAATCACGTGCAATATAAATCAAATGATGGACTCCCCGATTCACCATTCGAGAAGCTCAAGTCCTACTAAATCTACGAGGCGTTTAACAAGTAGAGGCAGAACTCTAATAAATTTGGGGTTAGAACCTGTGGATCCGAGCGAAATTCCGATACTAAGAGCTGCATCGGCTGGGAAAGCTGCTTCGCTTAGTGGTCCGTACGCCCTCGTACAGTTGCCTCCTATATCGCGAGAGACGCCCACGGCTATGCCACCGTTCAGCTAGCCCAAGACACAGTACCCAAGAAGGACCAAAATCGTAGGATCATTTATTTCCCATCACACGGAAATGGAAGTATATATACTATATAGAGTCAGTAGGAATACCGATGCGCAAGATACAGACCCGCTTGCATGTGCGAAGAGTTGATGAGTTGATATCAATTCTCAGTTTGGTCTGACGGGGCAGTCGCTCATGGCTTGACTGAGTAATTTTACTGGTAGCAAAATGAGTAGATTGACTGTGTTTTCTACACCAAGTGAGAATTCTAACTAGATGACTGGATTTCATCCTCGAGGACAACAAGTCTGTTAGTAATGCTTGGTTTTTATTGCGATAAACCTTAGACAACTTATAGGCTTTCTTCGGCCTTTGATTTTCTGATTTGAATGAGAAAATGTTGATTTAAAGTTTTGAAAATAAGAACGAGTATCAAGTTTAAAGACTCAAAATTCTCGGTTTCAACGGAGTTGTACAGTTTGAACGTTTTGTACTGAACATTGTATAGATCATTGTAATAGTACAACCTTCCAATCTGGCCCCAAGGGCTAAAAAATAAAATTAAACTTTAGATGAATACTTCATTGCTTGTATTTACAACTAAATGTATTATTATTTCGTACAAAAAGGTGCAAAAATGTAAATAAAGAAAAGTAAACACCTTCTTTCTTCGATACGTTAACTACTTCCATTTGACGTTGGTACAGCTATATTGATTCGAAGAAACGGTTAATAGTAAATGCGACACTGTAATGGCTCGAAATTGCTTTGTACTCACTTCACACCTCAAATGTTAAAGACAAATTCATTTTTAATTGTAAGATAACGATCAAAAATACTTCTCACTTCAAAGTATTGAGTGTAGAAATTCTCTCTGACATTCATTATAAAAAGTAAACACTTAATAAGGAGATAGTATGCCATCTCGTTAGACAAGTCGCCATTAATCTTGTGTAGTTGAATTTATTTACCAAAAGACTAGTTTAATTGACCTTTCAATTTATGCTGAAAATTCAAGCAAATTTTAAGACTCTACAAGAGTCATAACTCTACAACTTATACGAATAGTCTAAAACTCTTCATTTGACATTTAGAACAATAATACACACACAAAAAAATAATTTTAGAACCGATTTCATTGTACTGTTTTTAAAACCACTCTTTTTTGATTTAGAAATGCGCCCTAAATATTTTGCGCAAATTCATAGCGTAACTCTGAAAAAAAAAAAAAAAAAAGTGATCATAGTTTTAAAAGTTTAATTTCATAAATCTTTAATGGTAATATTTATAGCTATCGAACCACTTTCTCTCGTATAGATGTTTTCTTGAATTGATTGTTTGGAAACAGGAATAGACGTTTCTTAAAAAACTTAGGAAGTACGACTGTCGACCTACGAGACGGTCATACGACATCCAGTGTATTATTCAAGTGGTTTCCGAGATATTTTGGAAGTCAGATAGACATTTTCCAAGGCGCTTCTAACTCATTACGAGCCCCCTACGAAGATGTTAATATCTTGGAATTTTTGAGCTGAAATTAAAATTAATGTTATTTATTTTTGTTTCATTATAAACATTTGTCTGCTACTGAATTTGTTGTTTAAATAGTAACTCGTTTCTGCATTTCTTAAAATATTTATCGCTTAGCGAACATCAATGACAGGCTTTCTAATATACCATGCAGACAAACTAATCCATAAGTAAATACTAGTACCAAGAGAATATTCTCTTGTAAATAGAATCAACAATGACCAAAAGATTACAGGTTTGTTTACAGTAAGTGAGGCCTCGTTGCCTTGGTTATCTTGATACGCCATAACACGCGGCTTACATGCGGTGATGGAAATTTTGATTAAAATTTTCGCTCCAGAATTCAAGAGTTGTTGTGTTTGTCTTGCCTTCATTAGTTTTCGTATTCCATTAGAAGGAGCTAGGAAAGATGCCGCTTAAGCTGAATTTGTTTTTTTAACTACGTGTATAGTATAACAAAAGGAAATTGTATGTGACGTAAGCACTGTGCTTTTTGAAGCCAAGGGAGGGGAGGGAGAGTTATATTTCTGTTAGTTTAGATTCTGACTTTCCAGTCTTTTATATAACTCGTTGTTTGGCATTATTTTGAAATGAGAATTTGAAACGAAGTTCACGCTAAATTCACCACATGGAGGGAAGGGGAGAAACTAAAGTTGTTAGTCTGTCGTGATCTACCCTCTCCTCACCTAACAATGTTTCATAATAGGCTGTTCTGAGGCTGTTGTTTTCACGATTTTCCGAGAAGCTTTTCCTCTGGTGTTTTCCTAGTTGTTTGCTTCCTCCTGTGATTATTTTTAGTTGGTGTGACGTCAAAATTAACGTCATTATCTGTTAAAGAAACAATAACAGTTAAAAAAGTGCTGTCTCGTGACAGTCAAATGGCTTCCACTGCAAGCCAATCAAAACCCTAGAAAACGAAAATTGACCAATCATAATACTGGAATATAGAAGCCAGCTGGATGTTGCATTTTCGTTTCCCGTTCCACGAAGTTTGGACTTATGAATTTAAAATTGTATTGTTTGACAAGAAAAACCAATTTCTAGTTAAAAAAAAAATCCGAAAAATAATACAAAGGGCTAAAAGCAATAAATCTTGAGGTGCTTCAGTTAAAACTTGTCTTCTCGTATTCATCATGGCTTCTAGTCCAGCTTTACAAAAAAGATAATTTTAGCCGATTATTTAATCAAAGTCTTATTATTACAAAGTCAAAGTACCTTATGTCGCTCATTCAATACCGTCTTAAATGAAATTGGACCTCACTGTGAATTCTATTATTTGTATTATTTATTTAACTATATTTTCTAAGTATTACGACTAATTCTCATCGTTACAGCGACGGCAGCTGACGGCGCCGAGTAAGTCTGACCCCTTAAAAAACAAAGCTTATGAAAGAGGACGCAATAGAATTTTCAAAACGAATACGTCACCTTCAAATTATATGATGAAAACGAATAAGGTATACTTCACTTTTATTTTTTATTTTTAAATATCCGACTGTTCTGTAAAATTCAAGAGAGAACTCGTAGGAATATAGCTTAGTTATCAATTCGTTGACCAAGTGAATTTTCACCACTATTTACGTTGTTCTTTTATTGGAAAAAACTCGAACTGTTTTTTTACCTGTTTTTATGGATAATCTTTTTAAAGTATTCAATATTTTCTTTACCATTATTTTCAAGTTCTTGAATAAATATAAATATAACTATTTACACACTTTTAACTTTCTCTTTGTTTTTAAGAATTTTTTTAAATGTTGTCGGCATTATATCGAGAAGTCAAAGATTTAGAGGTATTTATATTTCTGTCCAGCGTTCGTCGTCTTTCTGAACGATTTTTGGGTCACGAAAAATGATAGTTTCCATTTCTAAAATGCCTCAAAATGATGTAACAATTTTAGTTAAGTGCTTGATGATCTTGTACAATTTTTTAACGGAGATGATACCACATTATCATCGACTTTGCAAATCCCTCTCAGCCGGTCCATCAGCATATATTTACTATATGCTTTATGTTATATTCTAAGTAGTTAGCCCTCGTGCTCTTGGTAAAGTTCTTTGTCCTCTTGCTGACATTGGTCGTGCAGGTTTTTTTAGTTCAACATGTTCATCATTTTCGAATGGTTCTCGTGTTGTTCCTAGACGTGATGGGGGCCGAGTTGGTTTTTTCGTCGCCTTGATTGGTTCCAAGGGCGGTAATCCTCGAGGATTCTTTCCCAATAAATCCCCGGTGGATAGATGTTTTTTATGTTCAAGATTTAAGCTTGTATCCCAAAATAAACTAGAACTGCTACTCTCTTGGGCCAACGGAGGAGAGTACGATCGTACAGAACTAGTCGAACTAGAGTCATCAATGTATTCCTCATCTTCATACTCTCCATTTTGAGACTTTTTCCTTTGTATACGTTTTTGAGCTCTGTAGTCAGCTTCGGAGAGAGAAATTTTTCTTGTTTGATCTGCTACGAGGTCGAGAATTTCATTAACCGACTGTTGTTGCTTTGGGGAAGATTTTCCTCTGAGGAGGGTGTTGTAGCGTCGTTTGACTATTCATGGTGTTCACTTGCTAGGTGTAGCATCAATTTTAAGCGAACAGCTTTACTTGAGCTCTCTGAAAAGAAACGCAATAACCTTTACAACTCGACCTGAGTGATCAATGATCCACATACTACAAAAAGCTTATCCAAACATACGCTTGTTTGGCGTTGCATCGCGAATTAAAACTTTTGCCGCCAGAGTTCGCGTGTTTTGACTTGTCTGAAAGCTCACGCTATGCCATTAAAAAAACCTCTTGAGTGAGTCGTCCAATGCAAATCCATTATTCTAGAACCCTCTTCATTCTGTTGCTATGTTGCTTGACGACCTGTTGTGGCAACCGCCCCGCGGCGATGGTACTGTTTGGATATTTTATTAAGGCTTTCCCTTTTTTTTTTCATTTTTCGCTCATTAAAACTACGTCTTTTTGGTGGTATTATATTCAACTCCAGAATCTGAAATTTCAGTTAGATTCCTATTTACTAAGGTTTGTCTCAGTACAGGTTTGTCTCTTTTTTCTTTATGACTAAAGATACCTCGGGACAAATTTTGTATTCATTAACAAGTCTATATTTCTGTTTTTCTGAATATGCTGTCATTTTTCGTAGTCAAGGGCTGACAATGACAACATGTTATTACTAGTACTAGTAATACAATGTTCTACAAATCAGTCATTTTTACACTATAGTTAGTTCCAGATTTTCCAGTTATTTGGCGAAGAATTCATCATTTACCTACTCCTACAATCATAACCTTAATTTTAATCGAAGGAATGAGGAATAAATATTAGTGACAAGGAATATATTTGTATATATATATATATTATTTACGCCTTGAGCATTTTACTACTAATTAGTCAAAAAGCTATTCAAAATTCCACTTCAATTGTGTATAAACAGAATTTTGATGGAACAAAAAGTCAGAAAATATTTCAAAATGCGCCCGACCGCTCTCTTTTTCATACAAATCCGGACGAGAAACATTTGTTGTTGTTTTTTACTTGGACTTATTCGCTTCAGTAATGAAGAAAACAAATCAATACAATTGATGCAAATGCGGACGAGAAACATTTGTTGTTGTTTTTTACTTGGACTTATTCGCTTCAGTAATGAAGAAAACAAATCAATACAATTGATGCAAATGCGGACGAGAAACATTTGTTGTTGTTTTTTACTTGGCCTTATTCGTTTCAGTAATGAACCAAAAATCGGTCAAAAGATAAACGCACAAAAAGACGCGCAAAGCTTCAGTTTTAAGTGCAAAATCATAGGGTTTTGTCCTGTTGAATGTTCAAAATGCGTATGGAAGGTAATTCAGCGGGTTTGAGTTTCTTTTTTATGCGCGCACAGAAATCGAACGTTAACTATGGTTTTTAAGAGTAGTGTATAATGAATGTGAGAGCTTGGGAAACAAGCCAATTCTCTTTAGCATCAAATAACATTTAAAAGGCAGACAGAATCGATGTTTTGTCTATGAAACCTTAATGATGTTGGATTTGAATTTCAAAAAGGCTTTTCAATTATGCAGCTGTAAGCTGATATCTCAGTTCTGTGAAAACGTTCTTTAAAAACAAGTTGTTTGTGCGATAATTAAGTTCCCCGCCCCCCGCCCCCCGCCCCCAACCCCCCCCCCCCCCCACAAGTTTTCTAGATTAGAATTTTTTTAAAGACGATGAGTTCTTTGTGCGATTATCAGTAAGATTTCCACGTAAAAAGTTTTGTTATATTTTATAAATGTATTGGGCGTAACATTGAAATGGCTTCCCAGTGTTAGTATGCATTAATTAGTTGATAGTGGAAGAGTGGTTCTTACGTTTCCTAGCCTACTTTCGTGGTTACTGGATTATTATTCACGAGTCAGTAGAAAGTAGGCCTGAATACAATACATTACGCAACTTAATGTAAAGCATGCAGTGAAGATTGCTGTGCCCTTCAGGAACATACCGGAAATATTGTCAATCTCCTGTACTTCTTATCTCCCTTCCTCTTGTGCAGACTATCAAGTAGAGAATAATCCTCCATTCTCACGCGACCAACCCGGGATTACCGGGTATGTTGTCAATCCCCTGGACTTATTATTTACCGTACTCCTATCCTAGACTATCACTGGAAAATCATCCTGCACCCGCACTCCCACCTAGGGATTACCGGGTATGTTGTCACTCCCCTGTACTTATTATCTACCGTACTCCTATCCTAGACTATCACTGGAAAATCATCCTGCACCCGCACTCCCACCTAGGGGTTACCGGGTATGTTGTCAATCCCCTGGACTTCTTGTCTACGACGGTCCTATTTTCCTAAGTCTTTATTGTGGAGAATCATCCTACACCTCAACAGCCCACCCGGGAAATACCGGTTATATTTAAACTAATGGCTTAACCTCGAATTCAGTTACTCTGTCGTGTGGCAGGCATAATAGCGGTTGAACTACTTCGATAAAAGATTGGAAAAAATAACTAAAAACTATGACTATAGTATTAAATAGATCAGTACGTTTTTAATCCAAAAGTACGTGGAATACTTTCTACTCAGCATGATTATTTCTACTGAGAAGTTCAATATTATGAAGGCGTAATTTTAAGTAGTGAATATCGAGTTCTCCGCATTGTGGCTTGAGTCATCATTGTATAATTCTTGTAATTACACGTCAAAACTAGACTAAACGTCAAGTAGTTTGAATATGATAAAATAGCATTATTATCCTCAAAATAACTGAATATTTACAATGACAAAATGAAACTTCTCTCGGAATCCAATGATTAAAGGGCTTTAGTATGTGTCTATTAATTAAAACTCTTATACGCTCATCGTTCAGTACTTATATTGAAAACGCAGTTTGTTTTCATTGGGGGGGGGGGGGGGGGGGGGGAACGGCGGGGCGTTAAAATAGATGCAATATTACTACTTCTTGTTCAGTAAATAAAAATGAAAGCTTTTAGACGTTAAGAGAGAATTCTTTTCGTATTCAAGCGGTGAGCGCCAAAAACTATTTTCTTGAAGAAAGGCTGTTGTACAAGGCTAAAATCTTGTTATTCAGAAAGTTTAACTTGTTTGGAAGTGGAGATGACCGATGAAAGTGGAATCAAAGTGTTGACCCAAAGCAAAAATTTGAATCGAAAATGAGGTTTAGGCCTTCATTTGCTCATTTTCTATATATTTTCTATAAAAAAAGCCTGACAAAGCAACCTTCTAACACAAATGCAACAGAACATCTTGGAATAATTGAAAATACAGCTTCAAACAAGCATTTTATCATAGTACATCAGTTTCTAACTGTTTAAAAAAGGTTTTGAGTGTTAACCCAAAACGAAAATTGGGATCAAAACTCGTACGAAAGTCTAGCTTTTGGCGCTTTTTGCCCTTATTGCTCATTATTGAAAAAAATTACCTCTTAATACATAAAATAAACATTATGAAGTGTTATTTAACATGATTATATAATCGATGTAGAGTATTTCTCTGGTTCGATGGCAGCTTTGTAATCTCAGTTACGACAGCAAAAAAACTCAGTTTGTTTTCTAATTAAATCGTTAAAATTTCCAAACACTTCTTACCCCCCACATTAAGTAAAAGCCTTTAGAATACCAATGATCAATTCTAGATATCTAAGGTTACGATGATTAGATCGGAGGATTGTTTCATTAGTTTTAATCTTTCTAGCGCCACATCAGATACTGTAGATATGCAAGCATAACTCTTCGGTGTTATTATGCAAGATTTTTTTCTTCTGTTGAAGTAAAGTAGGTAGACAAAATAAATTTTCTCTCTGCGGAAAACGTAGTTTTTAAAAATTCCTTTTTAAAAAACCCCGCTTGATAGTAGCGAATGAGTTTTATGCAAAAAGAGTGAACGAGAATTTGTAGTTCATGTTGAGAGGTTTTTGGATAAGTTGTACTTTATGCTTGTTATTGTAAGATGTCGAGTTTCCCCTATCATAGTATTTTACGCTCTAAAACTAAAGGAAAATGCAATTTCCGAAAGGAAATTCCTCACTAATTAGAGAATTAAACTCGACTTTAAGTGAGAACGTCTAAGAAAAGAAGTTTTGATCTTCGCGTTAAGGTAGGAGTGCTAATTTGTCTGTTTTTTCTTCTTCTTCTTTCATTAAAGCCTAAATAGCCACAGGTGCGATATCCACAGCTTTTAAATTTTGTTTTCGCAACGAGTTCATGAATTTTTCATTTTTATTCAACTTTTATTAGAAACGTTTGGTGACTTTTTCTCTGTAACAAAACGGGAAAAGCTAAAATATAAATAACTACTAACTTTCAATTCGATCTCGCGTCGAAAGCTTTTAAAACCATGAGCCGTAGGCAATCACTTTCATTACTCCTCGTAAACGGCATAAAAAAATTACATTCTTTAAGATTTTACTAGATTTTAAAATTTTCATTGTTTCAATAAATAGTATTTTTTGCCAAAATGGTTACGTGTAAATGTGAAATAATTCCTTTCAATTTTGAAAAACCAAATTTAAATTTTTAGGGAATAAATTACAGCCGTTTTTGACGTTATGAAATCGATAGCAGAATTACTAAAATGAAGCCTAAAAATAGATTATAAATATTGTTGAAAGTTGCGACCTCAGAAAAGGAAGGCAAAGTCGTAAAAATAAAAACAGCAATCGGATACTAATCCTCAGCTGGACTCAACCTCAACGAAATATCCAAAATATTTAACAATAAATTAGAGTTAAGGAAGGCAAACCTCTTACGGAACTAAAATATCCTCCAGCTCTAAAAACAGCAACAACTCGAGGTCTTACTACACGAGTTAGACGTCCGGTAGTCCACGTTAAAATATATATTTGTAAATAAATTACGAATGACATGGACTGTAGTTCTTCAGCATACCGACATCAAAGAGAAAAGCCCCGTCAACACATATCCGAATATTTTTAAATTTCATTTTCTCTTTTTACAAAAAATATGACTTTTTTTCTTTGCAAATTGACCTTGAAAACTCAACTTGTCGAAAACGGATAGTAGTGGATGAGCGAAAACGATTCGAAAACGCTACGTGTGGACGATTTTTTTTTTTTTTGAAAACGGAAAAAAACATTTCCCGTTTTCAAAAATATCCGGATACCCACTTGTGGACAGGGCGTAGAATACGACTAAGGATTTAATCCATCCTGAAGAGCACTTACCTTCTATGAAGATCATTTCCTTGAGTGTACAAAAGTGGCTTACAAAAAACTAGAAAACTAATCTATTGTCTCCGCGAGTTCACTTCTACATTTTTGACTTAACTTGAAACTTTTCTGCCCTAACAATCGATCGAACGCCCTTGCGGGGCGATTACGTTGAATCAAAACGAACTATGATTTATTTTTTTATGATTCAAAGCTTCCTGTAGTGAACTTCTAGACGTTTGTGTTCTTGAATTAGGATTTGGCTTATGTAGGGATTCTTGAGAGCTATATCAGTCAACTAGACAGCTTTACTTATCTCTTTCCTTTCTTTATTCAGTTCTCTTCTTTATCAATAAGTAATAATTATATCTATATATTTTCAAACTCAGAAATAATGTACTTACAACCTATGTAGAGATTCTTGACAGCTATATCAACTTGACATCTTTATTTATCTCTTTCGTTTCTTTCTCTTCTTTATCATAAGTTATAATTATATCTTTATATTTTTAAACTCAGAAATAATGTACTTACAACTAGAGATGTTCTCTTGAAATAGGAACTGGCTCTGGTCTTGATTTATTTGGAAATATTTACTTTAGCATAAGCTGTGCTGCTTCCATGAGTCTAAATTACAAAGAAAAATAAAAAATTCTTATCGGTATTTTGATTTCAATGAAAGAGGTGGCTGGGGGGGTAGAGGAATGATTTGAATAAGAATAGTCTTCATAAGGACGAAAATCAGTTTATCTGACTTTTATTTTTGTTTTGATTCTGACTTGGTGTCCTTGGGTTGTCAAAAATGGTGAAAGATCTTAATTACTGTGAGAATAGCTAGCGCTATGGGTGGTTAGGATTTAAGTAATCGCCATGAATGTGTTACACTAGGCTGGTAAATAAGAAACTACGGGAGACCCGAGGGAATTGGAAGTTTTAATACTTGCTCAAGAGAATTAAATCAACTCTCTTTATACCCGAGGGAATGCAATATTTGTAGCTAAAGAAAGAAAGCATTAAAAATTGATATAGGAAATATATTTTTTTAAATAGAAAGGGAATAAAAAAGAGGATAAAAAGAGAGGGAAAATGAGATTAAACGAATCGCGAAAAAGAAGAAATAAGAAAAAATCAGAACAAAATAAAGAGGAATGGTTGAAAGCAAAACGAATGGAAAGAAACGAAAATAGGCAAAAATATATATAAAGCCTATAAAATCGAGAGCCAGTCAAAGAAGCCAAATCAGTCTTTCCCTTCCCTCACTCCTCCCTTTTATCAATTTTTTATGACTTTTTATTAACTTTTCCAAGAATCTAAGGGAATTAAAAAAACTAGGTCCTCTTTGTTAAACGAAAAGCTGTAATTCAAATGAAACCTTTCTACATGTTATAATAGGCGTTCATGTTGTGCTGGTAGTTATGGTAACGACCATCAGTTTTACCCCTCGGCTCTCGTTAAGAATGATATTAATTATCACCATCCTAATAGTTCGTAAAAATCTTTGCATATTTATTGCACCCGTTTTGTATATTCTCGCCAATTAATAAACCAAAATATTGAATTTTTTTTAGCCAAAAACTCAATTTGAGAGCATAAATGAGAGCGATATGTAGTTGTAAACATCGTGTGATTACCAGATGTTCAACTGGTGAAAAATTGACCCTTCTCAAAATATTATATAAAATTAACATAAAAAATACGAAAAGGAATCCCTTTTTTCTCACTAACTTTTGTCGGCAATTTTTTAAAATATATTTTTACGTGTAGTTAGCCTCACATTCAAGATAATATTGAAAAAGGTTCATTCTAAACATAATCCAAAAACGTATTTTTATTTTTTGAAGTAATCTTTATAAAGATAATCTTTGAAAAAATCATTCTTATGACAATGTTAAAACATGAAAATTGTACGACTAACCTTTGAAAAGCCTTTATGAAGATAATCCTTCACAAAACCATTATAATAACAATGCTAAAACATTTGCATTCTACGACTAACCTTTGAAAAGCCTTTACAAAGATAACCTTTGAAAATGCTAAAAAAACTTATATTCAGTCTACAACTAACCTTTGAAAACCCTTTATTTTTATATAGTACGGTTTTTACTGACCTTTTATTGTTATTTATCACGCTTTTCCCTCGAGATGTAATGTTAAGGCTTTTCAACTTGCTTGCTTCATTCAAGTGAAATTAACTGAATATCAAAGATGAAGTCTACATGTCGCTACAATAACACCAATCAGAAGTAATTTTCCATTTCGTTGACACTTAGAAGATTGATGACTTCATAATGTGTTATATAATTCTTTCCTTCTCTCCTTCATAACTTGCTGAATTTAGTAAACATTCGAATTAAGCAAATTTCTTGCAAAAATCTGTACTAGATTACGCACAGATGTTTACGAGTTGCTTCGTCACCTTAAACTAGCTTGATTCTGTTTTTTTTTTTCTTTCTTTCTTATATTTGTTATGAATGAAATATTGGCAAAAATGTCTTCCTATCGCTAATTTTTTCATGAAGCGAAAACAAAACGAACTAAAAGCCAAACAAAAATCTGGAACGACGTCTCTTCGTGTGTGGGGTTTTGGAATTTCAGTTGGTTTAATTTTATTAAAAGAAGCAAACAGATGAAGTAGATAATAAACTAAGAGCTCCTAGAGGAATTCCCCGATAAGGAAAAGGAAATAAATTTCGCCATTTTATCTAGTTTTCACGTAGTTTTGAAAGGAATATATTTTTGCTTAAAAATAAATATGTATCATCAAAAAAACCTGTTGGAATATTCATTTAATTATATTGTTAAGAAAAAATTGCTTATTCTTCAAGAGGTGTAGAAATTGTAGTTCAGTCCTCTGGTTTTTCAAAAGGATTAAGACTAGTACACTGTTATTATATCAGAATTCTTCACTGAATTCACTTGATTTCGAAGCAATCGTGTTAAACATTCATTGCTTCGCGTGACGAAGGATTAGATGACTGTCGATTACTTGATGCAATACAAACTATGTGTTGTTCTGTTGAGTATTGTTATTTTCTCTACCAATACTCCTTTGGAAAATACATAAACACACTTCTTTACCTTGGACTTAATGTTCCCATTTCAGATCATGTGTCATTCTCTTGAGAATAAGATTCTTTGTCTGAGTTGTATCCATATTCATGTGTCTTCTCATGCACATCCATTAAACAAAGAAATAATACTCTAGGGAATGGCGCATAATCTGAACTGGAAAAACCTCTTACCTAAATGCGAAGTTGGTTTTCCAAATTTGAAATAGAAAACTGTATTTTATAGTCAGTTTTGGATACACATTATTTCATTTTAACAGAGAATAGACAAATGCTAGAAAATTTTATTTTTCATCGAAAATACTTTGCGCGCCAGGATTCGGACGGAATCACTTGGCAAGTGTCGTTGGTCGCGCTTACAAGGTCATAGAAATATTCAGATATGAAATATCTTGAATCATGCAGGTATGCTTATTTTACTACCATCGATCAGTGGACACCTTTTAATAAATCCCTTGCATGTGACGTCAAAGCAGCTCAATAGATCCCTTGCATGTGACGTCAAAGCAGCTCAATTTGGAAAACAAAACGAAAGAATTTCAATCTCCTGAGAATTATATTATTATCGATTGTTGAAGCAAAGGTGGCTAGCGGTATGGTTTGATTTCTGGACTCCCAAAATTAAAATTCGATCTGTGAGTAAGCCATGCCCTGCCTTAGATCAGCCCAGAGGTTGTTTCAGGGTTTGATCTGTAAATTAGCCATGCCCTGACTTAGATCAGCCCAGAGGTTGTTTCAGGGTTTGATCTGTAAATTAGCCATGCCCTGACTTAGATCAGCCCAGAGGTTGTTTCAGGGTTTGATCTGTAAATTAGCCATGCCCTTACTTAGATCAGCCTACAGAGGTTGTTTTAGGGTTTGATCTGTGAGTTAGCCATGCCCTGACTTAGATCAGCACAGAGGTTGTTTCAGGGTTTGATAAAGTTTGAAGTCAATACTATTCTAGTGAATTCAACTGATATCTTAGTTTCGATCTTAGATTCGAGCTTCTTCAGCTGTCACGCTGTTGGTTCGATATCTTAGTAATTAAAGTGTTATCTTTGAAACTTGAAAATATTTCTTTCTTTCTTTCTTTCTTTCTTTCTTTCTTTCTTTCTTTCTTTCTTTCTTTCTTTCTTTCTTTCTTTCTTTCTTTCTTTTCTTTCTTTCTTTCTTTCTTTTCTTTCTTTCTTTCTTTCTTTCTTTTATAATTGTATTACCTTTCTTATATATTTGTATTACCCCCGCAAAGTGTGTTTTTTTTTGGAAGATGTTAATAGATCTCTTTACCTTCGTAATCAAGTTGCCCATTTAAGATCACACGACTTTTCCTTGAGAATTGCTTTTCAATGACGAATATGCTAAAATATTTACACATGAAAGAATCAACTCCCAACTGAGTGGCATCACATGGTCTGATATGTGCACAACAAACGACGAAGCTAAACAAATTCAATTTCTTTAAATAGTTTTGACAATTACTTTCTTTGTCGTGCGTCATCCACGTTGACAAGTCTTAATCTTGATACACAAATAACTCTTTAAACACCATTCAAGCACAACATTTTCTTGATCAATCGCATTCACATCCTTTTTTTTTTCTTTCTTTCTTTCTTTCTTTCGGTTTTTCTTTTATCACTTTCTTTCACTTTTTTACTTTCCTTTGTTTCCCTCAAAGAAAAAGACACCTAAATGAAAAAACATGAAAAATGAACATGAAAGAGCGAAAAAATAATTTGAAAGTGGAAAAAAAAATTTACGAAATACAAGAGAGGAAAAAAAAAAAAGAATAGAAAACTGAGAAAATGTTTTCGACTGAGAAACAGCTTGTTACTATGTATTATAATGTAAATCAATCCCAACTGCATTAAAGCATTGAAACCTGCAGTAACACGTTAGACTTTGTCAAGGACCGTCTTTTATTGATAACAAACCAATCTGGCCTTTATTTGCAAAGTTCTTCAAGATCTAAAACCCTATTTCGAATATATACTTTACCAAACCCTTAACCTAGTCATATAACCATCTACTTGATTCGTTATTTCATTTTCATCATGACATTGGCCTGTTAATGGGTTATTCCATCTAAACGGCGCACAGCACATCTAAACTTAGCCCCTAGTGGTGTGTTTATTTGGTTGCTATGACAACAGCTTTGTTTATTGATAATAATTTGCAGTCAAGATTGAATGTCACTTTTACCTTCAGAAGTGTTTTTCCACAACAATAATAATCGCATAACAGATGGTACGGCTGATTTTTAGTCCATTCGGTTTAATTAAAAATATACAAGTTCATTATTGAAAGAAATAAATTAAGAACTTGGTCGTCGACACTCGATGAAATAGAAGAATTAAAGTATACATAGTTGTAATTTTAGTACTTGCAAACTCTGAAATGACACAGTTATTTGTATTTTGAAAGAATAAGAATATTGTCTGCAAGACAATGATGTGACTTGACAATTTTAGCGGATTTCAGTTCTACTCAAGATTACAACGAACTTCCTACAACCGAGAACAATTTTCGTATCATTTTTCTGGGCAATTGAAAAGGTCAATGGCAAAAAATCGAGAGCTGTGAGAAATAAATGGCTTCCAAAATGACTAGCAGTTAAATGGCTTTTTTAAACATAATGCATTAAAATGGTTTTCCCGTCACAGCGCGGGAAATTAGACGACGGCTATTAAATGGGCTTCCAAAATGACCAGCAGTTAAATAGCTTTTTTTAAACACTATGCATTGAAATAGTTTTCCAACATATTTGGTTGAGTCTGATTGAAATTCGAGAGCACGGTAACACTGAAAAGAATATAATAACTGAAACATGCTAACGATTACCACTCTTTGAAAATTTTATTCACAAAGTTTATAAAATGCCCGCCATGTCCAACTTTATTCGTTTACTTTACCCATTTTTGAAAATTCCTATGATTTTAATATAGCATTAGTTTCGGCAACGATTTTGAGTAGTATTTTTGACATCGTTTTAAGAATTAATTTGCAAAACATTTATTTTTATTTTTATGAGTTCGATCAAAGTTAAGACCGATGATAATCAAGCGAGCTTGCAGAAACATTCGTACGACTAACGCTGCCAGCTGAAAACAATATCGAGCAGTTAGTATAATTTTGTTTCTTCCTCCTTGAAGCGAAGAATAGTTTATTGAAAAAGAATTTTCTGAATCCGGAGATTTGATCACTAATTTACTGAGAAATATTTCCTCTTTTCCCTCGAAAAACTGTGCTAAAAATAACGATTTTAGTTTCCTTTTTCTTGGAATAGTAGCTTAGCTTGGCGCCTCAAAGCCTGAGTACTCGCGGAGTATATTATACTATAAGGGTTTTAAGTTCTAAATATGTAAAGAAATATTACAAAAAGGAGATTCAAGTTTGGAAATTTTGTTCTTGATGACAGGAAAAAAAACATTTTCTTTTTACAGAAAGAAAATCTTACGTGTCTTAAAAATAAATAAAGTAAAACTTACCCAATGACCGAGTTTCTGGCGCGTGTTGGCTTGAATGACAGGATTACACTCCTGTTGCTTTGGGGGATTTTTGAAGAACAACGAAGTCTAAAGACACCAATCACTATTCTAGTTTCTTTATGAAAAAAAGAACTTCACATGAAAATTTGAGGGGCAATTTGACTCATAGCAACATCTGTAGCACAAGAAAAACTATTTGAGTAAGAAACTTCCGTCAATCTAGGACTTTATTCTTTTTTTAATATATGACCAATTTTGGCTCTCATACAAAGGCAATTAAAATTGAAACTGTGACAGTTATTTGGTGCATTAATTGTGTTTCACTTATCATTGTATAATATGCTAATTCTGTGTGAGGTGCAGAACGAATTCGTTTTAGTCATCTTAGTTCAACTCTTTGGATACTCATCGGTATACCATTTGTTAACAATTGAATATAGAATATATTGGCCTTAATGCGTCATATTTTGGCCGACTTGTATCCAATGTTTTGTTTAGTATTGAGGTTTTGTAAGTATGATAGTTTAAATTGTTAGATATTGGGATAGATAGGATGGTGAACTGCGCTGAAATATTTCTGCAGATTTTAAATTTGAATAACAGAGTGAGAACTATTAATATCATTAATGGCACTCAAATGGCTTCCACCCACACTGAGCCAATCGAAAACCGAGGAAAACGTATGTCATCCAATCAATCTGCGGGAATTTGAAAACCATGTTTCAGTCGTGGTGTCCACTCATACAACAAAATACTATGATAGAGTATGATTTTTGATGGGGGGAGGGGAGGGCGGAGAAATGACCAAAAAAAAGCCGCTCCATGTCTGCACAGACCGTATATACGAGGGGACCAGTGGAAGAAATTGATTGCACGATGTTCGTCTTTGTGCTTTTAAATCGGAAGCCATTCTAGTGTCAGACTACCTTAATGTTTCCACTCACTTAAAAACGCCACAAAATGAGTACCATTCAATCAAAGGACTTGAATGTGGAAGCCATTTGAGTGTAAGGCTACCTTAATGTTTCCACTCATAAAAACGCCATAGAATGTTAGTGAGCACCATTTAATTATCGGCCTGGAATGTTGAAGCCTTTTGAATGTAAGCTACCGTCATGTTTTGACACAAAACGAGTACCGTCTAATCACCGGGCCTCAGTGGAACTTAGAAGCCATTTGAGCGTCAAGCTCAACAATTGCATGCATAGCTGGTTGTACAAACTTCAGTTTGTCCGTCAAATAATAACTAATCATAACTATTTCTATTATATCCATTCATAAAATCTGTAACTAGTTCTCATTGTACGTAGGATAGTATAAGTGCTATATAAAAGTGTACAAAAACAAATCGTGGCGTTTTAAGCCCTTTTACCATACCTATAACGGAATACCTCGAAACAAAAGTCCATCCGGAAGCGTACTATAACAGTGAATAGATCTAAGGCTGCTGGCATTGTTTGAGGAGATTACAACTAAATCTTAACATTAAATATCTCATTAAGCCTTAATGCCAAAATACAACGTTGTACAAATACTTTTTGTACGCTGGATCCACCCTCGTGTCTAGATTGCTTTATTCTGAGTTAATACGGCTGATTAATAACCAATAAGGTTAAGAATCTTTAATCTCTAGTTACTCAGGACCAATAGATATGTATTCAATATGTGGACCGTGTGAACAGGAATCAAATCAAAACAACTACTGTCCCGTAATGTACGATACAAGATGAAAACCTGCGTTGTGTAGAACTGTAAAGAATATACTTTGTAAAGAATGTACTTTCATTATCGGTCCATTTTGCGCTCGAGTATCGGAGTAAGAAGATCTTTATGTAAAACTGAAGGATTTCAAAAACGTACTTAACTTTTTTATGCAAATCTTGGAACTATAATATTCATGTTATCATGATTCTATGTTGATATACAAGCTTCAAAACAGCAACAATTATGGAACAAGGTTTCCAAAAGGTTCCGGCGCTTCGTGGCCGACCTACAGACGATGACACAGAAGAACTCCTTGACCTCATTCGAAACCAGGAAAAAGACGTGGATCCCGATGTGACGTTTGAAAACATCATGTTGAAGAAAGCTTGTCTAAAGCCTCTACAGGACGTTCCACTTCCTTCGATTACGCAAAACGAGACTGTCTTCACAAGAAAAAAGTCCAAAAGCTTCCCTGGACATTGGTCTAGCTCTAGTTACAATACATGGAAAAATACTGAATTGGTCGAGAAAGATTACGGAAGACGAAAACGTAGTGATCCTCGTTTCTATGAGAAAACACTTTTATTTGACAGTGGAAAAGATTGTGTGAAAAGTCCCAGGCAAATGAGACTGCGAACTTGGTCGTTACCGCCTCTGGGGTTTGCGGTCGATGAAGAATTCCAAAGACCTCAGTGTCCCACACCATCACGCCAGGCGGGGTGTAAGGGGAAGAGATGGGAGGAGATGGGAGGAGGAGGAGGGGGAGGAGGAGGGGGAGGAGGAGGAGGAGGAGGAGGAGAAGGAGAAGGAGGAGGAGAAGGAGAAGGAGAAGGAGAAGGAGAAGGAGAAGGAGAAGGAGAAGGAGAAGGAGAAGGAGAAGGAGAAGGAGAAGGAGAAGGAGAAGGAGAAGGAGGAGTATGAGTATGAATGAAAAGAATAGTTGTCCAAGAAAATGATACGGATACAAGATGGAATGTGAATACCGCAATGAACTTAAAGGAATAGTTGCCAATAGTAACCGATGATGAGATATGAATTCCCCATCCAGTATCGTAATGCAATGGAGATTTGAGTCCAAACCGCAAACTTCGATTGTGTCTGCGTTCCAAATACTGTAAAATTCTGCCTGCGCTCGAATCACATTCCCCTCTCTCCTATATTCTCCCACCTCTGAGTGAAGGCTCACCTGTATAGATTATAGATTTGTCTTTACTTTCACGTGGTAGATGTTGAAGCTGCTGTGGCCGATATTTACGAAGACCAACGCCAAGGCTTTACTCAGAGCGGTGAGTGAAGAAAACCGTTGAATCTATTCACCACCAACGACTCTTATCCTGACAACAGTGACGTATATGTGTAGAAATGGAAAGCCAGCTCGAGACACGCGAGGATTTTTGTTAATTGCCAATTTTGTTCTGACTACACCACGTGTTATATTTTGACGTTAAAAGAAAAGGACATTTTGAATGGGATTGTGATTAAGAGATCCTACTTGGAAAACCAGCTAGGGGTGTGTTTCAAAGGAAGTTGATCCGCTGAAGATCTATTCTAGAACTATCTTCATGGAATAGTTAGGAATCGGAAGTACATTAGTTCATGCAAGGGTGAAGGGGATACTATCCATCCTCAGCTGCATCATTAGAAAGGCAATCGATATCTACCTTGTCCAGGTGATCTGAAATAGTGACGTAGAAGCTGCGAAAATAGACCATCAAAAATTAAAAATATACCCGCCATTGGAGGAAAAATATAAAACCAAGAGAAAATGAACTAACGGAAAGAATCCCCGCGCCCCATCATGAGCACTCATGATGCTATTTTTTAAATCATTGATGCTATATTTAGAGTCATTCATTTAAGCGTTTGTTTTTCGCCACACGCATACTCCGCGCGCTCTACGCTGTTTGCTCATATTTTCTCGTGTTCTAAAAATAGCATCAAGTATGGTATGGTTATGTATGGTTACAAGCATGAATATCAGAGATTCCTTCTCTTAGTTCAACTCGTGAATTATGGTGTCACTGTTATCAAGCGCGTATTAGCAACGATATTTTTTTCATTTGGTGGCCTGGAAATCCGCGATTTCAAGAGGAAAAGCGACACGTCAGTTTGCAAAAATTCTTGATTCTGTTTGGCTAACATTTTTTCTCAGATCAGCTGAATATAATGAACTTCATAAAATGTTGATTATTCTTTTATGTTTATGTTTATTCTCATTTACATATATATTTTTTAATATATTTATATCATATGTATAAATTAGTTTATTGTAAAGCGCCTCGAGTTTTATTAGGAAGCGCTATATAAGAACTTTTATTATTATTATTATTATTATTATTATTATTATTATTCCCTTGAGAAAGAGAAGAAGGGAGAAACATTCGCTTCGTTTCTAGGAGCTTCTTATGTCATATACGTACGATATATAGAGATTAATCAACTCCTAAAACTGATGCCCGACTTAATTATCCACATTAATCAGTGGGACAGTCTTTCTAATAGATTCTCAGTTGGCGCCGACGTTTCAGCTACCCCGCATTATATGATGTATACAGTCGATCCCAAAAACGTTGTCCAAGTGAAAAGAGGTTTATAGGACAATAAATGTCACGTGTCTCATTAAATATTCAGTTTTACGCGCGTGGATTTTTTTAATTAGCATACTGATGCAAAAGTAAATTACAGTATTGAAAACTGAATCTGAAAGATGCCACGTGCTTTCTCGGATGATTTAAGGTGGAGAATGGTATACCAACATTTGTTTTATGCAAAAACATACCAGGAGATAGCCGCTAATCTGTTTGTAAGTCCTAAAACGGTCAAACGGACATCTACACTAATGGAGACATTAATCCTTGGCCCGTCGGTCGACCATGTTGGAGTGTCTTCTAGAACATCCTGAAATGCAATTGAATGAAATAGCGTCGAAAATATTCAATACAACTGGCCCTGCTTTTAGTGCCCAAACATTATGCAGAACGGTCCACAGGCTTGGATTCACGCGCAAGAAAGTATGGTACGTGCAGATTGGTTTGCTCATTACTCATTACTCAGTCTTGCAGAACGTTCTCTAAGTCTGGTAAGGCTTTCACTAGCTCAGAACGTAGCTCTGAAACGGTCTCTAACACTGGAAAATTGGGTAAACTTCTTACAACGTAGCTAGACTTCTTCTTGGAGTCCAAAACCCGAACTTCTAAAGTCGAAAGAACTTGTTTTGAATTACCCGCCGTCGACATTTTCTGCCACTCATGTGATGCAGCACGTTCAGATTCCTAGTTCCACACGCGCGTAAAACTGAATATTTAATGAGACACGTGACATTTATTGTCCTATAAACCTCTTTTCACTTGGACAACGTTTTTGGGATCGACTGTATCTACCAGCTGATCTGAGAAAAAAAGGTTAGCCAATCAAAACCGAACATTCGTTAGCCTATCAAAATTGAACATTTGTTAGCCAATCAAAATTGAAATTTTGGATTTCCAGGCCGCCAAATAAAAATAATAACATTGCTAAATAAGTGACTGATAACAGTGACAAGATATTTAATGATTTTGATATTTTTATTGCAAAGACAGGCGTGTTATTATTTTTCTGTGGTCAATTTTTTCTTGCTTCAGGGCACCTTAGTTTTGCAGTGACGTTATTTATACGTCACTATCTCAGATCAGCTGCATGGTATGGCTTGTATCCTTCTTTGCATGGCCACGTGACAAAATGTTGCATAGGATTTAAATAAAATGTGTTGAAAATGGTTTTAAAGAGCATAGGAAATTGAAAAATTCAAAACATTGAGTCTAAGATGTTTCTTAAATTCATAAGATTTGATAACATATGCAAATAATTAATGACTTATTTGCATATCTAATCATGAACACTCGGCTAAGTTGATATACCGTTAGATATACTGAGTGATGCACCGACGACGCAGATATGATCACGAGACCACCGGTGGTGTCGAGCACAACATAATGGTCTCTAATGGCGGTCGTTTGGTAAATAAATAACACTCAACACAGCAGGACTACTTGAATTAATAAACTATTATACCCCACTTCAGGTAAATTGCCACAATAAACTAGAGCTAAAAAAAGTGATAGATTACTTAATTCTTGAGATTTGCGCGGAAAGCTGAAGTGTAAAGCAGAAATCTCACAATAAAAATGAAAAAAACTTTTCTCTATTTTTTTTTTACAAAAAATTTTTTTAATAATCTACTTTTTGAGACACTCGAAAATTCGTCGCAAATCTGGTTCCTTTAGGAACACAAACTTCTATTCCCTCTTTCCCTATTTATTTTCTCATAATAATATTTATTTCTTACTAGTATATTGCGCAAATTCCATGCAACCACACAATTTTCATATTTTTCAGAATTCGTTAAACCGCTGATCACTAATACCGCAGGCCTTACCCTTTAATTCTTAGAAATTTGCCCAATAATAAATTCTTCCCAGCTGTCTGAATAAAAACCGCATCTTAGCCGAATGCCTATTGATTGAGAGAGATATTGACTGTGTATCCTGGTAATTAATTGCCAACATGAGTCGTTCACACAACAGAAATAACAACCAAATATTCTGTTGATAGCAACCAAATCGTTTAATTTGAATACACTTCATTGAAGACCCAAGCTTTAAACGAGAGATCCCTATTGACACCTCGACACCTTGAAAATTAAGTCTAATTTAATTCAAATGAAAATCTGTAGTCGAAATTGTATTCCTTTCTTTTCAAGTTTTTTTTAGATTTTTCACACCCTTTGGGGTGTTGATCAGTTCTTTACGCTGAGATGTGGCGTCTATTAACAGGTTAGTTCAGATTTTTGTAGTGTTGTCAAAAGATCTTTAGAACTCTAACGACCAGCTCCAACGTTTTCAGACTAATTTTGAATTCATAATGTTATGCATAAAGAGGGATGAATTTTTAGTTCATTCTTTTCAAAGAGAAATAACGATCCTTTTTCGACTGTCGTTCAAGTTTCTTCTTCTAAAATCTACTTCCTTGAAAGAGTCAGTGGAACCTTTCATTCAGTGGCATTTCCTAGATTAAAGATTAGAAACGAAGCAGAGGAAGAAATTGAAAACTTCTTCAATCCCTCAGGCGATATTCATTTTGTAATGTTTTTATTATTTTATGAAGGAAAGTAGCCTAGTTCGCACTCAATGCGGCTGCCAGATAGTCTGATGACGACAAGAAAAGATTCAAATGCTTCTTAGAAGTTTTGTTGTCACGCGAGCTGTGAGTCAATCTCCAATTTCTAGCAAAGTAAAATACTCCTTTTTTCAAGTTCATCAGAGAAAAAAGATCGCCTCACAAGACAAAGCTACAAGTGTTAGACAGGAAATTGCTCGAGATATTTTGCTTTCCTGCCTGAGAAGTTAGAGATAATTCGTGGAAAAATTCATCAAGTTTTTCCAACTGTTGGTGGTAACAATCAAGATTAACATCTCCACGATTGAACTTCATCTTCAAGAAACTAGTTTTAACTGACTTCTTCATTGAATAACCGCTTGATAGAAAATATATTGGAAGCGTGTAATTTTTCAGCAAGGTTTCCTCATGATGAAGGAAAGAAACGACAGTAAACTCGAGGTTTTTAATCCTTTTTTGGGTTTACAACCAATGCTGTCTCATAGAAGCAGAACTCTGCCTCCGATAAAGAGATCTTCAAGAGATTTCCGTACCTCTAAACTTTATCCCTCAAGAATACCTGTCAGAATTCCTTTTCCTAAGCTGGAAAAACAGCAGAGAAAAATGGCATTTCTGGATGGCGAAGTAAATTCTGGACTTGGTGATGCTTTTTCTAAATGTTCTTCCAACTTTCAGCAAAGGAATCGGTTGTGTGCAAAAACAAGTCAATTTGAAGATGAATGGACTGGAAAGAAGCCAGAGAAAGAAGTCAAGAAAAACGATTTCTTGGGCAAAAATTCTGAGACGATGCGAATTGAAACGCCACGTTTTCCATCATATGGTATTTTTCACCGTCTTGAAAAAAATGAAGGAAAAATGGCACAAGAAAAAGTAGCAAGCGAAAGTGACCTTGCACTGATAAAAAGTTCTTCTTGGGCAAATAGCATTGATGATAGGAAAACACATATGTACGATACGAAAAGAACAGACAGTTCTTTTAAAAAACAACTGAGTATTGAAAACCAATGCAGCGAAGAGAAAAGACAAAACCTTACGAAAAGGCAAACGAGAAGTATAGGGAAACATTTACAGCCATTGCAAGAGAAGTTAATAGAATATCCTGATGTAAAAGTCAGAGGAAGAAGAGGAAACATCAAAATAGAATCTCCTCCAACTGTCGTTGTGGATTTTCATGAAGGAAACAGTAAATTTGAAATAGAAAATCAAAAGTTCTTGGAAGATAAAAGAAGAGTTACAACTGAAAGAAAAGCTGTTTCTAGCAGGAATAGGACTCTTGATAGACTGGAGGAGAAGCGTCCTTGTCCAGTAAAGAGAACGACACAATCAGTTGCAGAAAAAAACACAGGCATACCTTGCAAACCGAGACTACACAAAATCCATCCTACACTTAACACCCACAAAACATAATCAAAATAGACGAATATAGTCTGGTAAGATAGCGGCTAAAAGTCACCAATTCGAATCTCTATTTATATTCATATTCATTCGGAAAACTTGAAAAGTTGGCTGTCTTCCAAAATACTAAATCTTTATAATAGCCAACTCGATATTACTGGGTTGAAATTCCATCCAAAGAAAAAGAAATTCTATATTTATAGGCAAGAGATATATTGGCTACTATCATTCATGATGACATATTTGTTTTGACTTAGCAAGAATCTTTTTACGATTTATCGCTATTACTCAATCTTTTAAAAATAGACGTATGTTATGAGTCAATATAAAGCTCGTTTACTTTATCTATGAACACTAATGAGATGGCTAGTAAAAAACTGACATTGAAACCCCTTTTTTTCGCGCGCTGAACGGTTCTTAACAAAATTTATAGAATTTATCAAACGTGAAGCAGCATTCAAGTGCAATTTTCAAAATGTAAATTCTATTCTAAATTCCAATTGGAATCCAGTGGAAGAAGAGCCACTCTGGAATCCACTGTTAATCCCATTATTATTTTAATATTATTATCATGTTCAAGAGAATTTCCTTCTCATATTATTCCTTTGTTGTATTCAAAACACCAACACAATTCCCAACTAGTAATCGCTAGCATTCGAATTTTCAGCAAACTCTTGCCAATTTGTTAAAGGTGTGGCACTATCTGTAGTTTTTTTTACAGCAAACGAAACGCGGGAAAAATTGCCGCGTTTATCGCCGCGTTCAACACTTGAATTGTTTTCTTTTACCTGAGTTACTGACCTCTTAACTCTACTTTTACTAAAAGACTTCTGATCCAATAATAAATATCGTATTAAATTCGTATTCATTTAAAGTTTTTCTCTTTTACAAAAAATACTTTAAAATTAACACAATGCAGGAACATTGATTTGTTTAGAATTACTTTCGTGTGTCGAAGTTTATTACCATAACTGTTGTGTGTATTGTCTTGTATTATTAAAATAGCGACTAGCTTAACAATTGTAATGAATTCCCAAAGGAACCATGAAGGATGACAGCGTTGTGTTTAACTCGTCAAGAGATAATAGTGGTAAAAAAATAGCGTGAAGAGTGATTACTCTATTTTCATGTAAAAAATCACCTTACAAGTGAAAACAGAGATTGGGGACTGATTTACAGCGATTTGGAGGAGGTAAAGTTTTTATTTGAAGGCATTTTTTGAAGGGATTTCAGCCAGAAGCCGAAGAATGCATCAGTCTGTTTACGATAAAGCTTTAGCTATCTTTCACGAAGGTAAGAGGAATCTCGAATTAAGGACTAAAGCCATCGATCGAGAACGGACACAGTCAAGTATAGAATACAAGCTGGAAGAAAGGAAAGTAAAACAAGATTTACTGACGATGATAAAAGACAAAAATCGTTTTGATAACGAACCGAGAGGGCTTAATGCTTTTGACAAGGGATTGTTGAGACGTGAAAACACTTTCAGCGGTATGGACGCTTTCAAGAGACGTAAACAGTTCCGACTCCAAAAGAGCTTAAGTAGCCTACCCCAGCTCACATGTACCACAGCAAATGTCCCTAAAATCATGAGAAGAAACTTGTCAAATGAGTCTGAATTTCACAACTGGCTCACTGGGCTACCAAAAATAGGAAAACCGTCATTTTCTTTATCGTCAAGACCCGTCACTAAGGAAACAACGAAACCTCTACCCGAGGGAATTATACAAAGGAGTGACAGTAAAGAAGAAGAAGAAAGACGAATCTCTAAAGTATCAAATATAGTTTATAACGTTCCTCTGTTTTCTCGAGAAGAACGAAAAGTAAAAAGAGAGAACAGTTTTCAAGCTATTGATAGGAAAGATAACAGTATTGCGAAACAAGAAACTCGTCTGCCATCCATCAAGTCACGTGAGGGACGCGGGAATTTCAGCACCAATAATGCACAGGGAGATGATAAAAAAAGACCTAAGACTCAATACAGCTTACGAAAACAAAAAATATAAACATCGTACATCTTCTTACTTTGATTATTATCTAGAAACAGATGCCCTCGGGTCTAGAGAATCTCTCGCTACAGGGCTTCTCTCGAAAATCAACGACCGAGAAGGCACTGGAGCGAGAGAGCAGCTTCTGGAACCCAGCGGGATAATAATATATATCGTTAAATAGTTTATAGGATATCTTTATTGTTTTTGTTATAGTAGTGTATTATTTTTCTCTAAAGAAGCTAATTGTTGCGGTTTCGAGGTCTATTTGAAAATTGATGGTTTTCATGACCGCCATGTTGAAGGAGTTTAACAAAAGATTCGTCATTAGTCTCTTTTGTTATATCATCCAACATGGCCGCCATGTCTTACGTTATTTCATTCTCATGGGGATGATTACTAATTAAGGAAGTTTAGACTACGAACGGCCATGACAGATCACAAATCTCTGGTATCAGCTATACGCTGTGAATGGGCCGCTTACAAGTCGTAAATGCTAAACCGCCAGATCCAGTCCCATTTCCTTACCGTTTCCCAATGAATGAGAAAGAAACTGGAACCGAAGAAAGAGCTAATTATTGAAGCAAGACTAAAGTTATCGATCAATTAGCACTATTTTTGATGTGGTTTGTTACCTTGTAGTAACGAGCTTAAGGTATTAACTTAACGACAATGGAAGCGGAAATCAATTAGCAAAAATAAAGAAAGGGGCTTTTACTAGTCCTTTGGAAGTTGTTTATTTTTTCAGTGCATGATTTTGCAAGACAGAAGGTCGTACTTTCAGTTTATAGCTATTTCAAAAAGAGTTGGTGAAGGTTTCGTTGTATCTTGCATGCTGCATACCAGGCCCCAAATGCACCATAGCGATGTGAATCTAATCAACGAAAAGATCACAACGACATGAAATTTTCCAAAACTTTGTCTTCACGTTTTACCTATGCATAGGATACCTTTGAAGCTTAGTATGCAACAACGCATGCAAGATGCAGCATGCAACATTAAAACCTTCAACCTTTTTTGAAATAGTCATATAGATTTAGAAGAGATAACTAGCTAAAAACTAGTGTGAGCTGCGTCGGTGTTTCTAATGAAACAATAATGATAAAAGGGTATATTATACACCGTGAAAAGATGAAAAAACCTTACTGACGTTTCGGACGCTTGTCCTTCGTCGGAGTAAAAAAAAACAATATATAGATTTAGAAGTCGTTTTCCATACCATAATGTTGAGAATTTTGGTCATACCTGACAATTTGATATGCAGCTGAAGACGACGACAAAATGGTGGGGTTTTAGCTTCCTAAATGTAAACCTCTTTAGTCCGGCAAACCAATTTAAAAATTTCGTTGTTGGAAGTTTGAAATTTAACTGTCCGGGATGCCGTGAATTTTGGTATTCTCGACAATGACTTAAACCCTTTGTCCCCGTCTGTTTTCACGATAACCCTGTACAAGGCGGATGTTAAAAAAACCCACTGAAGACGCTGGTGACGACCATCTTCAGTGCCCGCGCTAAGACTACAGGGCACACAGTAATTGGCTATGCTGTTTTGGTATCCCTGCCTTCAAAGGAAAGAGAAACAGATCGTGAAAGCGGTGACTATCATATTAAAAGATCCGCTGGAATCAAAAACTATTTATGTCATTTTTTCCTCTCAATAAAGCCAGAATTGTGTAAATTAATGTTAGGGTTCTGAACCTTGCTTTCAACTGCATTGCGTTTTCTCTTCTTTTACTAGTTACTGTTATTAACCATTACGTATTACAAAAAGGTGCACAATTTCCAAAATGCGTACATTTTTCATACGACAATAAATAGTTATATTTACAGTTCTAATCTAATATTTACAAAAATGATTTACAATAGAACATTTGCAGATTTTTTTTCACTAGTCGTACAGCAAACTCAATTGCAACCTGCTCATATCTTTTAGAAATCATCACTGATCAAGGTGTGTCGCCATTGTCCTTTTAGTCAATGGAATTGCTTCGCTTGTTTCCTAGCTTGCCTGCCCTAGTTCAGGCCGGACACATGCAGAGGGTCTCAGGGCACAGGCCTTTTATGACTTGCCTCGTTTCTATAGTCGCTGATCAACGTGTTAGTCTCGGAAGCTTTGTGCTAGGAAGTTTTGCTCTGTTTAGTTTGGGTTCAAAGTGTATTTCATCTTTGAAAAGACTCTTTCTCCTATGGATCAATATCCGCCATTTCTGTTTGACTTTTTTCTTCTCTAACTCGGGCTCCTTTCTCATTAAAAAATCAAAACTTGTACTTCTTCGTCTCATTGTTGCAGACTGCTTCGGTTTCTTTCCAGAAATATTCCTGTAGACCTCGGAAATACTACTTTCAGTATCATTCTCTGACATTTCCGTCAATGGCGACGACTGTCTTCCAACTACAGCAGACTCTTTAATTCTTGGAAGTGAGAACGATAGCTTGTTTGTGCCATTTGCTGCTGGCCCTTGAAATGTGCTGTTTGACATGTGGTACAATGGTAGCGACCCACGTCTAGCTGAGAATTTGCGGCTTTCCTGAAGATGTAGTGGTTCTAGATGATGGGGAATCGATGTTCGCCTTCTAGAGGGGCCGGCACCTCGTGTAAGCGAGCTTGAGGTTCTGTTTGGGAATGTTTTTACTGACGAAGCGCTGCATTCGTCAATATCAAGTGACCTAAGCTTATGTTGAATCCATTCTCGATTTCCAGCAGAGTCGTCTTGGCCCTTGAACTGACTCTTGTAAACATCCTTCATAACTTCGCGATGTTCCTTACTTTCGAGAAAATCTGGCCCACTAAATTTTGATCGGAATTCAAAAGACTCCGCTTTCTCTGTATGTAAAATACCTTGAAAGGAAAACCTGTTGCTTTGTGAAGTGTAGTCTTGGTTTTGCTTTGTGTCCTCAGCTTCTCCAAGATGAAGACGCGCATCCAAGCCATTGGTTCTTCCCGTAACTTTTGCTAATTTTGTCATTTCCTCGGTGTTGTCGAGAAATCCTTTGTCAAAGAATTCGCTCACAGATGGGGCTGTACGGTTATCAGTTGTAAGCTTCGTCATGGTCAAATTTGATTGATTCAAATACGTGTGTTTACGAAGTGAAGTACTCCCTTTCAGTCATCCTCATAAACAACTTATAATAACTTGTTATACATGCGCTGCGCTGTAGTTATTGTCTTTTGTTTTTAATTTATGTTTGAGAATGACCTTAGTTACAACCAGGGAGGCGTGTCCATGAACAAGAACAATGAAATCTGCACTTGATTGGTGCACATCTGTGGAACCAGCTTTCAATATTATCTCACGAAATACAGCTAAAGCACATATGAAAACGTTTATACGTGACGGAGTACCAAAGAAGGACTAACTTCATGCTAATACGCTATAAATATCATTAAAAATTCAACTAAAGGTAACCGAATTCTGCAAGAAAAATAACCGATTAATCTCTGTAATCCACTTAACGACCTTTATTGTAGATGATTGAAAAAAGGATAAAACAATAGATTCTTAAAATAACAACCAAAAAAGCTAATAAGCTAGCTTGGCCAAGTGACAAAAACATCTTTGTTCATCTATGTAGTATAAAAAATCAATTTTGTTCGACAACGATTCAATTGATCATAATCACTGTCCACAAATGCTTTCCCTTAAAATGTTCCTAAATCGTTTGTGAGATAAATAATATATGAAATTAGCCTGCGTGCAGCCAGACATTTCTCTCGTATAACTTAACAGTCGGTTAGGTCGGCTGCACGCAGGCTAATATCAACTAAGAGCAAGAGGAAAAACCCTGAAAGTTGAAGTTACCTGAAAGAGATCACGCGCGACCAAACACCACCACGAGGCAGGCACGTGAAAAAAGTACTTGCCCCTGAAATTTTAGTCGCGGGGGAGCCAAATGAAAGAACTTTCAAAATCGAGATTTTTGTTGGCTTATGATACACAGGAAACCCAAGATTAGTGTCGCGGCTTGCAGCAATTAGATTTTCATGGTAAAACATTAAAGGTGGTCCCGTCACTCTCGTCAAATGTTCTCGTTTCTCTTAAGGCACTGTTGCACGAGGCAACGAACTTGCAATGCAACGTTGCAAGTCTCAGAGGATCGAGATTGCGTGTGTAACACCCCCGCTCTCTGCAACTTGCAATGCAACGTTGCAAGTTCCAGAAAAAGTTGAACGAGCTTCTACTTTTCGCAATGTTGTTAACCGGCCAAGTCGCAGGATGTATTGAACACTAATCCCACAACCTCATCCACTTTCAAACTAATAAATGGCCAAGGGTTAAAGTTGTAAGATTGTACGAGGAACATTCCTGGTTCAGCGATTCCTGTAAACTGTGTCGGGTACCAACTTATAAGAAAAGCCAATGTTGAATTTCGACGAGCGATATGTGAAGCTATTGATTTGTTTAATACGATCATTCTTAAGTAGTCAATTATCACTTTCATGGCATAAAATGACTTGTTTAATCTACGATGACCCATGGGACCCAATGTTGGCAATATAAAGTGGCAAGAACTGAAGATGATAATCTCTGTTTGTTTATTTGGCTTCTCCTTTTGTTTCACAGTTCTGGCTCATAATGCCATTGATTTCGGATTAAAATTATAGCATAAAAGTATAGATTTTTGATTCGTGCAGTTGTACATTCTTACAGGCAGGAGACTAAGTACTTCTTGGCTGTCAATCTGTTACGCAAGAGTACCTGGCTAGATATCAACCAGAAAAGTACGAAGGAGTTTGTCAAAGACGTTTCTTTGTGGCCATTGTTTACACCAAGTTGAATTTTTTTGAACACGGTTATTATTCTAATTCAGGTGTTTTTTACTTTGCAATCTTCTGTCAGGACGTATACCACGAACAACCTGTCCAGGCAGAAAGTAAGTAAGCTCTTTTTTATTAGAATGGATGAAACAGAAGAGTCTTCCTTTGATGGTCTGGCGAAGTTTAAAAAGTCGACTTTCTATGGGAAGCGTTCCAGTTGCCCAAGCTCAGTACTCAAGGATCCCAATGACATTTTTAACGTATTTCGAGGTGCATTGGGTACCCTGAACGAGATGAAAGTCGAAGAACGAGAACAGTTTTACGAACCGATAGAAGAAAAGCCTAAATTAGAAAATATTGTTCAAGACGAACTGCATCTGCCCGATTTGCAAGACAGACTCGTCATCTCCAACGTAGAAACAACGGCTAAATACGATGTAAATGGGCAAGTAAGGTCACCTAGAAGAAGAAGCGTACCAACATACAAGAAAAGCCCTCGTGATGTACCAATCATTACGGTCGAGTCAAACGCACCAAGCACTCAATTCTGGACTCACCCAGCATCACCACCTGAACCGGACATGACGCCAAATACAACGTCGTTAAGTCTACCACAAATTGACAGAACGACAAATGGAAGTAAGAGTGCTTACGCCAAATCTTGCATCGATGGGCCTCAGAAGTTTAACACTCGACTAGAGACGATGGCAAAGAAGGGTAGAAGGAGTAATAGCCTGATCTTCCCATACAGACAAACCGCGTTTGGGAAAAGTCTTCAAGCAAAATGGTGTGGTAACGGTACTAGTAAAAGGCGCCACTCTTCCTATCATTACAAAGCCAGGTCTCAGTCCTGGAAATTACAACTTCACGAAAGAAAACAACCTCATTTCACTTCTTGACTTCAATGCCATGTTAGTAGATGGCGTTTATGGATCAGTCTTATCAAAGCTTAATTGTCATGGAACTAGAATGTTACCGTTTTGGCATCAAACCGAAAATAAAATGACCAGGAGTATTCTAGAGTATTGACCAAACGTACCTGTCCAAATGTATCTGTTCCATGGCCAATTCACCTCTTGGAACAGTGAACGTCTTTCTCTTGCACAAGAAATGTTGTCTAACAGTGATAAAAAACCTTGCTGCAATATGGTGTTATATATAAATATATATATATTTGCAATTAATTTAATTAACATTTATCATTAAATAGTTTAATTTAAACTAAAAATATTTAAGGGCTGGTTTTATTATAAATTTTACTTTAAATTATTAATATCTTAAGGTTGTAAGATTTTGCTCAATTCAGATTACTGGCTGCAATGTTTGTACCAAATAACTATTTACCTATCTTGCTGCCGATAAAAGCTATAGTAACTAACAGGGAAATTATTTAACGTTCTGTAATTTAGAAGAGATAACTAGCTAAAAACTAGTGTGAGCTGCGTCGGTGTTTCTAATGAAACAGTAATGATAAAAGGGTAAATTTTACCGACGAAGGACTAGCGTCCGAAACGTCAGTAAGTTTTTCCATCTTTTCATGGTGTAAAATTTACCCTTTTATCAGTTCTGTAATATATTGTATTGTTTTTGATATCATGTCATTTTATTTCTTTATACAAGGTATGGAACCAAAATTTGGTACATTTGAACCAAAATTGAAAAGAAAATTTGGTACATTTGGTGTGGTCGAGAATTAACTGAGGTTCCTATTCGGAACTCGATTTCATTGTAGAAAAAAAAAACTTAGAACACAATTCAAAAGACATTAAAATAAGCTATAGTTCCCCGGCCATTGAAAAGTATCATATGACTTAGTAGTATTAGCTAAACAATATAAAACGTTTGGGAATGTACGTTATTAAGCTGTGGGCCATTACTGCAAGGACACTCGAACCATGAAGACTTCAAGTTTTTTTCAGGTTGTTATTTCCTGAGGAGCCGGCTAGATTTGCTGTCCAGCATTGAAGTATTAAGCAAGCAAGCACTGGAGAGGCACTGGAGCTAGCACTGAACTGCACAAAAATATCAACACAAGAACACCAACAAAAACACCCAACAAAAACACCCAATCCCATTCAAGTTTAATTTTGATATGATATTTACAATTAAATCACATGACTGTATCAAGAAAACGCATGGTGCCAGTCTACTTTCTTCTGAGCAACCGGTTTTTGCACTGTTGAAAAGAAATAAGAAATGAGGGCCAAACCAACTTGAAATTCCTTTTGTACCATTCCCTGCAACAGTCAAAAAAGATAAGGGTTTTTATTACTGATTTATTCTAAAAAAGCCAAGATCCTAGTAGATCAAGAGTGCAATACTATGTACTTATTGACTGAGTGGGAGGGCCGTACGGGAAAATATTTGGCTCGAGGTCATGCCGTATGGAGCGAGCGCAGCGAGGTCCGTACAAATGACCGAGAGCCAAATATTTTCCCGTACGGCCCGACCTAACTCAGTCAATAAGCATTTTATCATATGACCCTCACGAAAATAAAAATAATAAAAAAAAGAAAGCGCGCGGATTCGAGCAGGGCCGGACGGGTTTTTCCGGCCCGCTTACGTCAACCCGTCCGGCCCCCATCACGTGACTTTTTCCAATGGTTTTATTAGAGCGCGCGAGCAGGGCCGTACGGGTCATATGATAAAGGAACTTAGAATGTGCATGAATTATTAAATAATTATAATAAATTTTTTATAATTACCAGAGATAATCTTTGTGAAGATTGAAGTTCTTATCCAAGAAATCCTTGTAAAATACTGACAAATCATCTGCAAACTGCTTGTCTAAATACATGATTTCATAACATCATAATAATTAAACTTTTGCAACAAATCATAGCCTGAGTACAGGGAAATCAAATGTCCTCCAACCATAGTTATCCCACCAATTAAGTTGTGCAACAGGATCTAATCTAAGTAGGTGTGCTGGAACATTTTACAAGTGTCCTCGCACCACAGGTTTCCAAGCATTGACTTTCTGCAACCATTTGTAAGTCTCAGAAATAGTATCCCAGAACTGTGTACAAGTGTCTTCCAGCCAGCAGCTATCCCAGTACTGTTTACAAACATCCACCTAGCAAGGTATACCCACTCCAAATAGTTTCCCAAGGGCAGTATGTTTTAAGTTATTAACTCACCACTCTCATCTTCATTCTTCCTTCTTTCTGCCAAGAATTTTTTCTTTGACTGAAATAAATAAACACGTGGAATTAGTCTGTATGCCTATCCTATTCCCCTACCTCTAGGAAAGGGAGGGGGGAGGGGTAAGTAGGAAAATGTCATTTTTACATTTGGTGTTCAAATACAACAAAACTAGCCTATGTGATGCTGGAATACCTCATTAAAGTTCTTATTATGCTTTGTCCAGAACTCCTGATGCCATGATTGCAAGGCTTGCTTTTGTAGTCTCAGTTCTTGCTCCTGTTGATGTCAACCAACGTAATGAAATTCTGATATCCATACTTTCCTCAGGGGGATATAACTTTAAGTGTAGCTTCAAGTCTTACATATATAGAGGATATTACATGGGCGCGTGGAGATACGAAATTTATCTTCGAGTGTTGAAAAGATCTCTCACAAGTGAGCACAGGGAACGAGTGAGAGATTTTCAACACGAGAAGATAAATTTTGTATCTCCAAGCGCCCATGTAATATTCTGTTTATTATATAATTATCAATGAAGTATGTTTTGGCTTTTTCAGGCAATTCTTTCCTTGTATTTTTGAATAGCCATCGCAATGGTTATTTTCACGTGTGAAGATATCAATTTTTCGAAATAGAGAAAAATAGATATTTCATCGGTAATTATATAATAAAAGGGAATATTTATGTTATTTAAATTTAGAGCTACCAATACTGGTTTATATATTGGAGACTAGTTGGGATAAAACATATCCTGTATTTGCTGTAGTCGTGAAGTGGTGGAGGTCAATAAGGGATACATTTTCTTCCAATGTCATCTATATAAACTTGTAAAGGCAACTCAAAATCTCAATAACTTTTGCATCGTGATTCTCCTATTGCAAGGAAATTCTGAAAGGAATGTGGGTTTATATTGGAGGCTCTCTCTCGATTAAACTTATAGGAAAATCACAATACTGTTATATTTTTTGTGAAACTTTAAGGTTATACTAATGAGCAGTAATAGCATATGCCTTTTGAATGTAGCATATTATGACAGTGAAGACATAGAGCAGTTTTCGTATGACTGTGAAAGGCTCGCAGCACGAACACGGTCGTGACACTGGCAAGGGATACACCAGACAAATCATATTGCTCGAGAGTTTACTCTCCATCCAATCAAATACCTGGAACATGGCATAAGCATGACACAGACAGGGTCACGTCAAGGCACTGCACTTTCAGACCAATCACATTGCGCGATCAAAAAGTCAACCAATTAAAATACTAGAAAATATCACGGTCACGGCAAGGCACACATTTGGCACTGAGCTTTTCACAGTCATGCAAAAATTGCTCTACTCATCCCCTAATTATATATCCCAGTTATAGTACCAACTTACCCTTCGTGTCTCGTAGGATTTCTTTGAGAACATCATCTTTCTTATATTTGACTTCGAATCTTGTGGCCCAACTAAATCATAGTCTTCTGGATGAGTGTCTCGTGAAAATATCTTTCAAAAACGAAAGCAAAATGTCAAAATATCTATAACGTATAATACATCCTTGGGCTTCCTGTGCTTTATATTTTACCTGATCTGAACTTTTACATCTTAAAGTCTGAAAAGATTCAAGCAGACACGTAGATTGCCGAATGTACAATCCGTTAAAAAACGGTCGTACTTTGTAGATATTCATTATGGTATAGCAGTATTGGTAAACTTTATGTACACAATCCTTCACTCCTGTCCGCCATCTTTGCAAAATTATCTTTTAGTGCGCATGTCTAAATTATCGTGGGCTCAGGCTAAATCCAAAATGGTGGACGAAGGTAAACTTTGAAGTTATTTAACCTTTAATTTATTTTACTATAGCTGCTTATTATAGCTGCTAAAAATCGTTGCATTTGCGCAGCAGTATGACAAATTATTGTTTATGGTGTGTTCTCTAATAGAGTATTCTAAAGTTAGAAAGAAAGGAGATGATAAAGAGGAGCTCGAGGGGGATACAAGCCGACCTTCACGAAGAAAGCTAAAAAACAAAGGTCTGTTAAGCTCCGAGCAGTCACAAGATGTTACTGCCTACTGCACTATTCTCCTAGCTGCATTTCTAGTATTTTATGATATACTTGTAGTTTAAACTAAACTTTTAATTAGAACATAGCTAATGCCTATAACTATAAGGAAGAGTGGTTCCAGAGTTTTGATGGTGGTGGTGTTGTTAACTTTGTTGTTGTCTTTGTCTTTGTGGTGGTGGTGGTGGTGGATGGTGAAGGTGCTGAGCGGGTGAGAGGGAGTGTAACAATACATTAACTTTGCAGAAAAAGATAAGAAAAGACAAAGAAGTAGAAGCAGAAGTAGCAGTAGTTTGTCTTCAGATTGCAGTAGAGAAAGATCAAGATCAAAAGGTAAGCTGGCTTGAGCATTTTTCACATCGTGTAATTGTCATCAGTCATCATGATCAACAACATGTGTATGATACAGATAAGAAGAAGAAAAAGAAACAAAGGTATTCCAGCAGCAGCTCATCAGATGGATCTTCTAGTTCTTCAGATAATTCAGGTATATTTTTGATCATGTTATTACCATTATCATCATCACCACTGTCACAACTATCATCATCATCATCATTGCCACCATCATGATCCATTGACATCATTACCACCACCACCCCATAATCAACATCATCATTGTCATCACCATCATCATCATCATTATTACCACCATTATTATCACCACTGTCACAGCCATCATCATCATCATCATTGCTACCATCATGATCAATCAACATCATTACCACCACCATCATCATCGTCATCATCATTGTCATCATTTTTATGATCATTATCATCATCCAACACCATCTCGACTTCATTCTTACCATCATTTTTGTTTGCGTCATGCAGAGAAAAAGAGAAAATTGAAAAGATATTCCAGCAGTAGTTCATCAGATGGATCTTCAAGTTCTTCAGATTCTTCAGGTTTGTTGAATAGAAATCAGCTGTTTTTCTGCAAACGATAATATCCAGCATGCAACATTTTCCTGATTTTGTATTTCCTTTTTTTTCTGGTTAAGCCGAGAGAAGAAAAAAAAGAAAAAAAACAAAAGTAAGTTTATCTTTTAGGCTAAGTATTTATAAACATATCATGACAATGGTTTTAATTGTCTGCAGAAAAAGAAATCAAAGAAAGACAAGAAATCAAGTAAAAAATCTGGTCCTGTTCAACTGTCTCAAGTAAGCTTCCCTCTTTGTTCCCTCTTGATATTTTTGGAGGAGGGGGGTTTCTGTAAAGACCATTTTGGAAGGTAGCCTCTAAGAAGACTCCATAAGAGAAGAGCTGAGCAGGCCATTTTGAAAAGGGGCTCTGTGAGGAGCTCTAAGGAAGGTTATTGTGTAAAGGGCCTGTGAGGATCTTCAAGAAGATTGGTCTTGGAAAGGGCAAGGGGCTCTGTGAGGAGCTCTAAGGAAGGTCATCATTTAAAGGGGCTGTGTGAGGACCCCAAGGAAGGTCATCATTTAAAGGGGCTCTGTGAGGATCTTCAAGAAGATTCGTCTTGGAAAGGGCAAGGGGCTCTGTGAGGAGCTCTAAGGAAGGAGATCTTGCTACACCATCTTAGAAAAGTGATCTGTGGCTAAGTTCTTGATTTTGATTTTCTATTTCAGTTCATGAAAGAAAAGAATTCGAGTCGAAGTGCTGTGTCAGGGAAGAAAATCAAGATGAAAGTAAAAAAATCCAGCAAAGATAAGGAGGTACTTTGATTACACTGTGATAATCTCATAGAGACATACTCCTATTACTAAAGATAAAATTCTTTTCACCATAAACAGTTTACTGTTAAAAAAATTATTTTTTTCAGATGGAGAAAAACAGAAAACATCTCCTTGCATTTTTAAACCAGACAATGTGAAAAGGATCGATGTTTTTATTAAATGGTCATCATAGCAACCGTGTGAAATTTGTTACCATAGCAACATCTTTCCTTGTGAAAAGGTTTCGCAATCAAGACAGTTGGAGAATGTCCTACTTGGAACTTTTTATGACGGGGAAATCGTCCAAACATGCTTGCATGTATAAACAACCAATGACAAAAGCAAAATTGTTTTTCCCTGTTTGGAAAACGGTCGTGCGTACCGACAGCTTACCGACGATCCAACGTACCATATTTGGGGCTTTACGAGAACCAACAACTGACCGGCTTCGAAGGTCATTTTTGGGGCATTGTGACCCTAGTACTGCGCGAAGAATATTGAAGAAAACCTCGTATATATACTTAACAGGTTGTCATTTTTTAGGGAAGAAATTATACGCCATATTCACTTCATTGACAAAAGAGTAGAAGACATATTACTTAAGGTATAGAAACGAGGCTAGTTTGAAACGATGTTTTGCTCCAGTTGAAACTAAATGGCGCAATACATTACGGTAGATTTTGGTGTCAATGAGAGTGGCTGAAAACCGGCCGTCACTTTGTACAAAATAAAGCGATTCTACATACCACGTGACGCTTATAATTTTGAAATTAACATACCGCAATGCATTATGGTAGAACCCACGTGTCGTGGGATGTAGCTAGCAACTAGATGTCACTTTATGTAAATAAAGCGATTCTACATACCACGTGACGCTTACTCTAGTCTTGAAATTAACATACCGCAATGCATTATGGTAGAACCCACGTGTCATTGGATGTAGTTAACCACTAGATGTCACCCAATGTAAAAATAAAGTTATTCTACTTACGACGTAACGCTTATTCGGGTTCTTAAATAAAGTGATACCGCAATGCATTATGGTAGAAGCGAAGTTTGATCTAGGCAACAGGCGAAAAGTTATAGGAGATAGGTCATTCCAAGATCCAAGACTAGCTGGAATGACTTGTGTTTCTGCTTCTTATTCTCGTCAAGAACATGGACCTTAGTGTTAAGACTTATTCAATGCTATTTGAGGTCGACGGAGCCATTTCCGTCTTGGAATGAAGTATCGCCTTTTGCGACGACAACGTTTTTTTGAAATAGGTGTGTCTAGTGATTGAAGCGAGTCTTCATTCACTGAGTCAAAACTAATTGGAACTAGTCGCTGTTGGCCACGACTTGGCGTTGTATCACTACTGAAGTCCTTAAACAATTTTTTACTGTGTTAAGGTAGAACATCAATTCCCTTAGGGTGGCCGCTTAATAAGGTTTGATCTTTTTTTGGCTCTAATCGCTTTAGTCTGCTATAACCTTTTTGCACAGCAGGAAAAAAAGAAGAACGTGGGCGTATTTTTCTGCTCTGAAGAAAACAGGCCTGAAATGACCAATCAGCATACACCATATTATCCTGCAGCCCTATCAAATTGATTAGACCAATTAACCCCTACCCCCTGGGGATAGTTTTGATCTCTAACGATATCCAATGATTTATGCACTTGTTATCAACTTTTTCTAGCTTTCACTTGATTTCGGTATACATTTAACTTATGGAAAAGTCTTATCTCTGATCTTGATGTAGCTCGGCGTATCTTCTGTAGTTAGGGCATATGTTATATTCAATGTGGTTTCATCTTTGCTTGCACCGTACAACGTTCCGTCACGCTCGAGGCAATTTAAAAAGTATTTTCACCTTTTTTCCTGTTCTATTAGATATTTCTCGAAAACCCGTATTTTTGAATCGAATGGATAACGCTATCTACCTCTTTTTAAGGTACCTATAAAAGCGTTTTAATTATGCGCGCAATCAACGCCCTTCTAAAGGAGGCGATATTCGAATAGGTCTATGCGGATCAGGGATTGAAATAACCCTGAGAAAAACAGGAAAAATACTTAAAACAGGCGCTTAAGAAGCTATATGAAGTGTTCGTTAAATATCCCACTCGCTAAGGTTTTAAAGTTTGGTTATTTCGTTTAGTGGAATTAGAAACAGCTTTTATCGCTGCTTTAGATAAATGGCGCGCTATCAGGAATACATATCGGCATGTGTTATAGCATCTGCTCGAATCGGCTTCTAATTATGACTTTCTTTCAACAACAAAAAACGATAATTGTAATTCATATGTAGCGTCTTTAAAGCAGCGTTCTAGTTCCGTCATGCTTGATGAACGATGAAATCTCTCATGAAGCTCTTAAAAACGAAGATAGTGGTTGCATTTGTTGAGTTTTATTGCATATATATTGTTTTACTTTTTAATTCTCATTTACATCTTGATATTCCATTTTGTGCCCACAACTGATCAATCTCTTAACTGCGTAATTTAAAAAAACATTAACCAATGGCATAAAACCTGCATATTTGTCATTTCAGTCCGTATTCTAAGTAGCTCGCAGCCATTGAGAACCATTGCTTAAAGTAGAATATGCCCGACACTATACTGTAGTAGCGTCGTTACTTCCCACGCTTGTTCGCCTGGGTGTTTTATTCGATTCAACCCACGCAGCTTGTCCTTGTGAGTTTGAAAGTCTCTTACAGGATAAATCTAACGAATGTCTTTAATTAAGTGGCTCAGTCAATAATCAAGGAATGTTTGTAGCAAATCCGTATGAAGACCTACACTGTACCTCTATCCATTGTTTTAGCGCGTGACAGGTCGCTCTGTGTGCATGCGTTACAAAGAACATGTCACGCATTTCATTGACGTCGAGTAGCGTCAAAGTCTGTGGTTGCTTTTACTATTGAATAATTTTACCAATCATTTCTCGATGTAACCACAGCTAAACTAATGTAAACTGAAAGGTCTCAAGAGTTGGAAAAGGGAAAGAAAGAAGTATCTGGCCGACGAAAAGCAAACAGAATTCTTTCCATCGCCGTCTGATAAGCGCGACGTTTGAGTACCCCATGAAAAGCTCTTCGAATCCGTAAGATTTTTTCCTCTTTAAAACAAACACGAAAAACCTTTACTTACTGGGCTTCGGATTGAGTTTTGCAGCTGAGTTGAAGTTAAGTTAAAGTACAGTTGGATTCAGTTCTAAAAACGATTTGTTGGACGTTGAACCGTTAAAGATTTTTTTGATCTATTTTTATTTTATGTCAATTTTGACATATGTGGTCGTTCGCGAGCCTCTTCGGACAAAAATGCTCGCATTTTTTTGCTTGTCATTTTAATTGCCAGCCCAGATTTTCAATTGTTTTATCAATGGTACAGTAGAATTCACAAATAGCTATTTATATACGACAGTGTTCCCGAAATTCCATCTCCCTTGAACAGCAGACGTCAAAATAATACATTCTGCTTCATGTCATTGAACTTTGGCGGCAAATCCTCTAACGTTCATCTATTTTTTTCCCAGGTATTGGATCTAGCAGCTAAGATCACTGGATTTTGCTTCTTCCTAAATCCTTTGGGAAGACTTTCTCTCGTTTTTTAATGAAGACTAAGCGATATTTTTTTAATTAGATGGCGTTTTACAAAAGCACACAAGTTCGAGAAGCTTTTCGTCGTTCAGGGTATATGAACTAGTAGTATCTGTTCTGATTTTCAGGGGTTAAAAATGCCCAACTCACTCTTATTCCTTACTATTCTCTGTGTCTTTACCTTTGTGGCTGCAAGACCTAGAATTTATCGGCAAGTAGGTAAGTCTCCATATTTTTTACCATTAAAATCACAAATAGAAAATTCCACTCAACTTAGCCTACCTAATGACTATATTCATACGCTTAAAGGGTTTAGGTATAAAAACACATTAAGCTCTCCATCCTCTATTTATTTTATTAATTTTGTACTTTAGCGATGTAATTTTACCAAAAGTACAGAATTTTCCGAAACACTCTTACCTTCAAAACTCAACAGTATTTTTTTATGGTCAAATTTTAAATTCATTTTGTAGTCAAATATCTGGCAAAAAAAAAGAAGATTCTTTTTGAATAAGAACTTACATCCAAATATATGTTTTCTCATACTTCAAGAAATATTGTTTCTTCCAACACCTTTACAAATTGCCTCGAATCTTTCAACTTTTTGTGCGTGATGTTTGAGATAGCAATATAGGCTGTCATCATTAAAAAATATTTCATCTTTGCCAAAATATACTCTGCCAAAACATTTCATCTTAGTAAAATATAATGTTTGGTTTTAAATTATGATGTTTTGATGTTCATTATCTTCAAAACTTCGCATTTACGTAATGTCCTTCCTACAACTAGTTTTTTTCCGAATAAATATTTAACAAAATAAGCGGAGAAAAAATTTTTTTTCCATTGTTGAAGTTCGATACATTGTTTAAGCTTGGGAAAATTGCTTGCGTGGTTGCATTATAAATACTTAAATTTTAAGTCCTCACTTCGTCAATAGCCTGTAATTAAGTAAGAATTCTTTAAGTGACTTCTAATCGACGGCTTTTATTTCATGCCTTGTGGAGCTTGGCTAAAATAAACGAGAACCGTGCCAGGGATATCCCATAAAACATTTTCTTTGAGCTTTGTTTTGAGGAAGCTCTGAGGTCAATGTAAATGATGAAGCCTATTACTTTCTACACGAACATATTCTTTTGGCCCTGTAGACCACAAAAAATCTAACAAATGGCTTGCGGTCAGCCGTAAGGAAGAGCTTTGATATTTGACGTTTTTGAAATTTCGAGCTGATTTACGCAAAGTTTAGATTTAATGACAGAAAATAGTGAGGTTATATTATGCCATCTTTGTGAGAGCAGGTGATTAAGAGCCGAAATACGTGTGTCTTTATCGTGTGTCTTTAAACATCGTTCTGGCTCTTTCCTCAGTTTTGTACCGTTGTACACTTTTTTCCCTTCAAAGGTTTAATTTGCCAAAAGCACGAACTAATGGTTCTTGTAAAGAACTCCTATTTCTAATTATTTGATAGGAACAAGGAAGCATAATGAAAATAAGGCCTAAGTGCTAGTCTCGACCATTGAGCATTAGACCCGTGTTATGCCGACCTAATTCGCCTGATTAGTGCTTTTTCAATGGGCAATGCTTTCTCAGTGTCTGTCATGATAAAGTTTGATTAAAAATAGCATAAAATAAAACATTCAAGAGAAAATTTCTTGTCCGTGTATCTCAATCAACTAACATGGCGGCTATGTCTTGTTACTTCGTTCTCTTGGAAATGAATGTAAACCGTCTATTATTCTCAATACAATTCCTTCCTTTCCATTCCACCATTTTTTTTATCTTATGAAAATGCATTTTACTGAGCATGCGTTGAGGAATACTTTTTGTTTTGTACCCAGGTTCTTCGCCTTGTCCAGTAAAAGAGCAGCTGAATTCCCCGGGGACAATCACAAGTCCAGGCCACCCGGGACCTTATGCGAAGAACTCTACGTGTACCTGGATCATAGCAGCCCCAAGAGACGCAGTTGTCTGGTTAGAATTTCTGTCCTTTGATATTAAGTCGGGTCCCTCATGTGGTGCACCGAGGTGCAAATGTGATTATTTACAAATACGAGAGATAAAAAAGACTCTCCCTAAGTTTGTTAAGAAGTTCTGCGAGGGACATTTGCCAAAGGGTGTCATACGCACCTCCTCGAGTAGGGTCCGTGTTCAATTCGGAAGCGACATAACCGACGAAGGGACTGGATTTTCCTTAAAATTTTGGTTTACTCTTCCTACGACCAGTCCTCCTGTAGTACAAAATGCCACTACCATCCCCTCTCTAGTGGTTTCTGAAGTACCAAAACAGGCAACGAAAGCGAGAAACGTGACGTCATCCAATGAAGTGACGTCGACCAATGTAGTCCCAGTGGTTGCGACGCAGGAGCCAACAAAACAGACGACAAAAACCAGTGCACCTCTTATCGTAGACGAACCCACCAAACCTGTTTCTACTCCTCCAAAACAGATTTTCCCCGGTACACCAACCACTGAGGGCAGTTATGGCTTCACTCCAGTACCGTCTGAAAAATACAGCTCAGTTAGTCGCCCCATAAAGGCTAGAAGTACACCATTAAAGGACGGACCACCCCCCGCACCGCGGGGAAACTATGATGGTGGGAATACTCGTAGTAACGTTACCGTACCTGTCGTACTGTTCCTTGAAAACAAGAAAGAAGCAAAGAAAGCCGAAGAGGAAGAGGATCCACCCGATGCTATTGTCCTGGGGCCTTCAATCCCGATTATTTTGATATTTATTGGCGTTGTTATGGCTATTGCTTGGTGGAAGTTTAGAGGTGATCAAAAAGAGCGTCTAAGGTATTATAAGGAGCAAATAAGGTATTAATATCATTTCTTGCTTACTCTCTCGTATTAATCGACACTAAGCCACGTCCGTCTTTAGAATCTCCTTCTCTCCGCCCACAGTCATATTTTCTATGGGTCAGTATCAAACTTGACTTCTCGGAGGGAACAAGTATGCCCTGGGGGTGGGGGAAAGGGCTTGGTATATGATTAATAGTAAGATTGTTAGGCAAGGGAACATGAATATTTATACTCAAGCGCCCAGTTCAGATCTGCCATATCACAAGCGAGGAGATGTCTGTCTGTCCGTACGCGCTGACATCTTACTTTGTGGATATTAACGCTGGATAGCTGTCTTGAGCTGCATAATTTACATTTAGCCATTATTTTGCTCTCTATACATAGAAATACTAACAACTCCTTCAGTACTCCTTCTTCCTGATCATTTGTATGGTAACTGAAGTTTCATCTTGAACTTATCCCACCGTGAGCAATTATTTAGCATAAAGAGAGGAAATCGTTCTGCAACGTGATTGGTTAAAGCTCGATTGTATGAATTTAACATTTTTGTCTTCCCGCAATAGAAATTGTGACGTATATACTAGTATTATTGTGTGATTTGTGACTTTTTAAATCGTATTTCCCTGTCCAAGATACGAAGAAATATCCAAAAGAAAAAGAATCTTCAAAAAGAAGCAAAACATGAGAGAAATTCGGTAAGTACAGGTTTATGTTTCAGTTAAACTTGACTTGTGGGGAAAGGTGGAGATGAAAAAACCTAACCACGATGGAATGATGGGGATGGGAAATGGAAACCCTGACCACGAGGGAGGGGAGGAAGGGGAGAAAAGGAAGCCGAATGTAATGAAAAATATGATTTTTTACTTCCAGTACAAAAAGGTTGTACAGTGACATGACGAGAAGCTGGCAGGGTCGAAGTCAAACAGCACCTTCTCCAATGTACGTTAAAGTATCAAGATATAAGCTACACATAATTTAGATATGGAGGGAAATATCTTATTGCACATTATATTCATGCATTCATTTTCTCGCTTGTTCATTCTGTCACCACTCTTACTCTTTCTCCCTCTCTCTCTCTCTAAATATCTTTGACATATTTTTCTCTGATTTTAGTATAATGGTCTGTCTATAGGCTGTTCTGTTTTGAGTGCTTTTTTCTTGTTGTTCTTGCTAAAATTGTTTGTTATTGTTTGTTTGTTTGTTTTCAAATTGTTATGAATATTCTAAGCGGTGTGTCAGAAGTCAGTTCATTACTAGGACTAGTTATGGACTTCAGGGTCTGTATATTGGTATGCAGTGCTACGACCCCTGCTCTACATTGCTCATCAATCTCGTTGTCTGTCTGTCGGTCTCTCTATTTTCAGTTTTTTAGTTAGTCTATTTTTAATAGACTAACTATAGAGTTAATTAATCGCCACATCAACCTAGTATATAACCATTAATTATTTTGTCTTTCTGTCCACGTCTGTGTTTTGTGCGTATTGCCTTTCTTATTTTAAGAATTTTAATTTTATATTTTAAATTGAATTTCGATATTTGATCTTTTAATAACTAACTTTAAAATTTTATGACTGTTATTTGCTTTTAGTTGAATTTATATATGCGCTTTTTGCGTTTCCTTTGTTGTTGTTTGTTTGTTTGTTATCGTAATGTAGCGTAGGATTTGTTGATCACATCCAGACGTTCGTTGTAACAAGATTCGGTTATCTCTGACAGAAGCGGCAGGCCTAGGAGAACGTTCGCTGGAAGACTACTTGAATTGGCAGAGAAGTAAGTCACATGACGATCCCACGTGACATACGTCACTTACATTCGATCACGTGATCATATCTCTACACTGGGGAATAGCTTGTTATCAGATACATTGATTTGTACAGCGGATATCGCATGTGATGAAACTGTCATTTTCAAGCGTTCTGATTGGTCGGTGTTTGAATACCTCATTTTGATTGGTCCGTAGGTACGTCAGCTCATTATCATTAGTCCTTGATGGAAAGCGAATTTAGAAGTTAATGTATGAAGTTTCCTCCTCATGCGATATCTGCTTTGTGTCTATTCTATTCTATTTCCATCTTATTTGTATTCTAATCGAGTCCAATGTTTTTAAAAAAATATCAAGTTTTATCCACAGGTAACCCAATCACTGCGACTCAAAAACCGTAAGGCTTATTATTGGGCTTCCTGTGTCCGATATTTCACATATCTTTTATGTGTGTACGTTTTAGGCCTGTGTCGTATATGAAAACTCCAAGGTCGTCCAGACCATCATCCATGGTAATACAAGAACAAGCTACTCCTTTAGTGGTAATGAGACAGAAAAAAGACCGACCCGAGAATGCTTCTCATCTAGACCCAGGCAACCGTCCACCCTCTCGGCCAGCATCAATGCTGTTGAGGGACGCCTTGAACATGATATTCGGAGCCACTCCAGCAGAACCGTCAACTGATTCGACAAGGTAATCTCACTATTCCTATTGGTACTTTGTTGCTAGATGATGATTTTTGTTGTTGAGGGCTGGCTTCAGGCATGGTAAAAAGACCACAATCATAATATTGGGATTTCTGTGTTAAGATATTTTCCCCCACATGTTTGGGCTTCCTGTTTAAATATTAGTTACCACAGGAAGCCCAGAGAGTGTACTTGGTATGTTTCAAAATAAAGAATCTTTTAGAAGAAAAATGGAGTTATGCCGTCCAAATAGCGCTTGACAAATTGTAAATTCATAAAAAAAGAACCCTTTCTATGATTTCGTACGGAAATTAAAAAACATTTCAGTTTCTCAACGACCTTTCACTTTTTAATGCTTAATTTTTTGACAAGCGAGAGATATTCTGATGCCGCTCTGATTCCAATTGTTCTTCATTATCATCATAGTGAGACCCCTAAGGAAAGTGGAAGCGGAAATACTTCCCAACGAGCATCAAAGCGTGTCTCGTTCTACGACGCGTTGGCCGAGAAGATGGCCGAAGTTAAAGAAGCAGAAGATGAAGCTGGCGCCAAGACAGACGAAAAATCCAAACTAGCGTAAGAATTCAATTTAACTAAAAATTTATAAATATGCTCTAGTGTGTGATGAGAGTACAACTACTGATACATTTATTATCAGGGGTCTTTATTTATTGTTGAGTTCAGTTGCACTGTAGTGACCCTTTAGCCTCGCTTACAGGTGTCCCTAAGCAGAAGAATACTAAACTGCCAGCTCAATTGTAATTATATCTATTTACCATTTGTATTTACATTGGTTTTATATATTTTCATACGCATATAAATAGTAGTTCTAGGTAAATTCTTGACTGAAATTTCTTTACGGCTGAAGCTGAGATCACTAACCTCGTTTTAGCATCAAGGTCCTATTTCATTACACAACACTACTGAGAATGCTTCACTTTATCTAACCACGTTCATATATTACATTCTTGTTAATGCTACCATTCTAGGCCTCATTCAATACCACACATCATGATACGACAGCCAAGCTACGACAGTGGTGACGATCTAGAAATACATAGGAGGTCCCCATCACCAAAAAGGTAATGAACAACCTATTTATTATCATTCATTCATTCATTATTATTATATATTTATCATTATTATTTATTTATTACTATTATTTATTTAATTATTCATTTATTTATTTATTTATTTATTCCCTATCAATATTAAGTACAAAAACAATAACTCTTACAATATTAATTAATTAATTTATTTATTATTAGTATATCAATATATTAATTTTAATTAATTAATTATTAGAATAATTTAATTTATTTATTTATTGAATTATTGAATTAATTAATTATTCATTCATTCATTTCTTTCTTTCTTTTTTTTTCTTTCTTTCTTTCTTTCTTTATTTTCCACAAGCTTCTGTATCCTAGTTACCATATTAATTTATATTAAATGTTGCAGTTCGTCGATCTCTGAGGAGAAAGACGAGTCATCTTCAGGTCCAGCGGTCGACAAGGAAATAGCTTCCCATGACCAAACAGTCAAGGAACCTTCCAAGAAGATTGATCAGCAAGACGCGGCACCAGGCAACAATAGACCACGGTCGTTTGATAAAAAACTGGTCGAAAAGCTTGAGGACTTACAAAGGGAAGGAGACGAAAGAGAAAGGGATTGCAAGGAAAGGTGAGTCAAACCACAGGGAGCCCAATTTCGATAAAAGTGAAAAGTTGGTCGACAAGGACCCGCGGAAAAAAGGTATATCATATTGGAATTTCTATTCCTGTCTCCTACAACTTTCTGTTTTATTCTTTTTTTGAAGAGATGAACTCGAAGAGCCATCTACACCTCCCGTTCCTCACCAGACACCTGACCCAAGAGACAGCGCGTCTGCATCTCCTACTGGGAAAGTAATGTAAGTACAGCAAGAACGACAGCGTCGTCGTATACTTCCCGCCAAAACCGAGGGAGAATTCCTACAGACCGGAATTTTCTTTGGATGTACGCTTGAAATCACGATGATTTCATTTCCTGATATGTCACCCAAGGCCGTGAAATTCCATGGAAAAATCGTGCGCGCTCCAAATCATGGAAAAGTAATGATATAAAGGTAAATTATACACCGTGAAAAGATGAAAAAACTTACTGACGTTTCGGACGTTAGTCGGACGAAGGACAGCGTTCGAAACGTCAGTAAGTTTTTTCATCTTTTTACGGTGTATAATTTACCTTTTTATCATTACTGTTTCATTAGAAATACCGACGCAGCTCACACTAGTTTTTAGCTAGTTATCTCTTCTTAAATCATGGAAAATAGATGTTTGAAGAGGCGACTTTCATTATATTTCCATACCATGGAAGACAAAAAATGATGGAAATGCATTTTGTTTGCCTGTCCAGGTTTCCCTATCAAAATAGGTTTTTAATACATCTTTGTTTATTTGTTTAATCCTACAGGAACTGTAATGAACTCGAGGATTTTCTTTTAAACTTGGATAGAGAAATGAAGGCAAAAGAAGAAGACCAACAGCCATAGAGGTTTAGAGGCGGTATGTTCTTGTAACCATGGCAGCGAGGGCTTGCACGTATGCGGGATGATTTTCGTTTATTTAGTCCACAATTTAATAAGCGCTTATTAAAATACCTTCCTGTTTTACCCTTTTTCTTCAGAATTAATCGTGACTGGCTTTCTGATTGGTTCCCAGGCTTCAGCGCTTTACTTAACAGATGACGCAATGTTAACATCACAAGCGCAAGCCCTTGAAACATCCACACTTTTCTCCCTTGAGTGGTTCCAATCAAGAATTGTGTTGAGTGGTAATAAACTTAAGATATAAAAAACAAGATGAGTCGAAAAATGGATAAACTGACATTTGATGACGACAGTGTTGCATGTCGGGATTGATTACAAGTGATACGTGACCCTTGGCTCGATTGAAATATTTTGTTTTCGACTTTTTTGTACCAATGTTATATAAATATGTACGACTGATATTCAACTAATAAACAACATCACATTCTGCCATGTTGGATAAAAGATGTGATCACGTGATTATGTTGGGAATGAACGCCACCTGCGAATCTATGTTCGCTAATCTATGGCAGGTATTTTACCCAATGACATGGACGAACTAAGAGAGAAGAACTCGGTGTTACGGTATGGCCAAATTCCGCCATATTTGATGACAAGTGTGATCACGTGAACTGCTATTGGTCATTAGGAAGAAACATCAGTGATTGGCCGAGTTAAGATCGATTGACCGTGATTTACCTCTTGATTGATTAATTGATTGAATTTATACTTTTTAAAATATTCTGATATCTCTTTAAGTATAATGTATTTTTATATTGCTCGTTAATAAATCATTTTTTTCAAATGAAGATATTTCAGTACGAGTGTCACGGTGTATATATAAAGATGACGTTACATACGCTACGACTATTTCTCCCGCGTTTTCTCCCCTAGACCCTCACTTTAAACGTCGCATTTTGTGACCAAAGTGATGTTAGGGACCGTTCATTTTTTAGCGGGGGGAGGGGGGAAGGAACCTCATGGTCATGCTCTCCAGTCGTAACCCACCCTTCGTACAACCGGGCCCTGGTGAAATTAGGATCTACTATTGAGTATTAGTCTATTTCACGGGTTACTTCACTCTACATCTTGTTATAAAGTTCCAAAGCTTCTTTTCTCGATTGCGCAAAGACAGATATTTCATATTCACACTGATCTTCTTCCACGTCAGCAGCAGCGATAATAACAACCCTTCCGGCACTTGTGCCAGTGTTGATGTGGTTTGCCTTCTCCACTAACGTCTTGGCCGATTTGTTCGTCTTCATTCCTTGCTTCATGATTGAGTCTGGGAAACCAAACTGCATCATGTAGTCAGCCAACAAAAGATGATGGGTGTCTCCGCTAACTCTTGGGTTTAGATCCACGAGGTACATTCCATAGTCACAAAGCATGATTTCACACATGACTACGCCAAAATACCCTTGCTTGTGCAAGTAATCCTTGACAGGAACGACGAATTGGTCGTAAAAACGATTCTTATATTCCTCTTGTTTATTCCATTCCACTACTCCATTCGTCCACTTGAATCCTTCGAAACCGCCAACATTAGTGCCCAACCAGTGCATCTTTCCCGAGACGTGTAAATAAAACTCAAAACTCACCATTTCATTCACATCTTCCATGAATTGCTGGTAAATAATATTACCAGTCCAACCATTATCTCGTATCTCTTTTATAATGGCGGCAAACTCGTTCCCGTTGTAAGCAACCCTGTTCCCATAACCCGACCAACTCATGTCGACTTTGACCATACACGGGAAAGAAATGGCGTCCTCGGAAGGGAAATATTTAGGGCACGGTACACCAATATCATGGATTGAACTCTTCAACTGAACTCTGTATAGAACATCAGGATCAACACAGTGTTTACTCTTTGGGAGACTTTGGATGGCAGCGTTAGTGACAATGGGTTTATCATCCCGTAGTCCTTGACTGACTGGCCGAATGTCTGCATCAGGGAAGTCGGGAAGCCATTTTTTCCAATGTTCTTTCAAGAATGAAGGAGGCTGATAGTCCGATAGAACAGGGACCTCATTCCCAGTCGCAGGAAGGTTTCGGCACGGAAAGATAAAGTCAGTGTAAATCTTTGAAGAGGGCGCATTATCAAAGACGCAGTATTTTAAGTTGTTGTAAAATTTGTTTTGTAGTGAATACGAAGAAGGCCATGCAGGTAAAAAATAGGCATCTTGTAAGTCCTTCTTGATCAGACTTCCAAGGGTCAACAGAGGTTGTTTGATATTACCAGACATGACAGCGTACAACGAAGACTCGGTTTGTAAACGACTGTATCTGGGTTTCCGGCTTTGTATGTAACTCGATCCCTATAACTCGAACTCGAACTCGAACACGGACTCGAATCCAAACTCGACGATTCGCGATGCCCGTAATTTTAATCTAACGTATTAGTGTAACGCACGCCCTAGTAAGTGTGCAGGTTTTTTTGTCTGGGGCGTGCGTTACGCCGCGTTAAATTTGAATTTTGAAAGCGTATCACTACTCTTAAATAATATGCGCATATTTAATTGATTCATCAAAACGGGGCTAAGCCCGCGGGCGTCGAATTCAAAATGGCGGCCAAGCAGTGAAAAGACCGGGGAGCTAATAGTTTCTTTTTCAAGTTTTACGTTTTTATTTGTGAAATAATTTAAGAAAACTTCATGCAAGAGTAGTGGGGAAAAAGAACTATGTAAGGGCATTACACGATATTTAAACTACTAGTCTTTATGTGATGATCAGTATGTAACTCGATCTGTAACTCGTACTCGAACACGGACTCGAATCCAAGCATAACGATTCGCGGTGCCCGTAATTTGAATCTAACGTATTAGTTTAACGCACGCCCTAGTAAGTGTGCAGGTTTTGTTGTTGTTGTTTTTTTGTTTATTAGGGCGTGCGTTGAACAACGTTTAATTTGAATTTTGAAAGCGTTATACGTTTACGTTAATCTGCTATCACGTCTTGTTTCAAATCTCAACACAGGACACCCAGAAAACTTTGTCTATTTATTTGCTCGTGTACAGCCAGGCTCCACTAGAACAGACGGACTATGAACCCAAGAACCCACAAACCACCTTTGTCTAACGGTCGAGTCTGTCATCGCGACGGGACGAGGCCGTATTACGAAGAACGAACCTCGGTTCGGGCGCTTCTTTTTTTGCGTTTGCCGAAGCCATACCAGTGTCGTGTACAGGATTGGATTTTTTCTAAATATAGAAGACTGGAGACGAGTTCCCTGTTACAATGATGCTTCTTCAAACATTGCTGGTCAGCTGTTTCATAGCAAAATCCAACATGGCGGACGAATCGTTGTGAATTTATTCTTTAGCAAATTTTTGATTTTCAGTTTTCTTGTAACATTCTTCTATAATGATTAAGAGTTAAGGCAAAATGCCGACATTTGAATGAATAGTTTTTGGTAGTTTATTAACATTTTTGGGAAATTTCTCTTTGAAATTGCTGGTAACATTGGTGAAGACACGTGATGGATGGAAACGTTTGCTCAGTTGTGGCTACTCTGCACGAGTTGAGGCTGTGTGCTCGGTGTATTTTACGGTTTATTGATGAAAGAAAATCTTCTTCCTATGAAGAATCATACAAGGTAGGGTACTCTCTGTTTTCTGGACATGAAAAATGTGCAACTTCATGTATAAATAGCAACAACGACGAGAACCTACGCATACATGACCATATTCTAATATATAAGCTTTGATTTTTTACAAGAAACTATAGAATTGTTAGGAAGGAAAATGGTGAAAATCCAGGCATGTGATTCTCAGGGTGCAACCACATGACTCAAAATCCCTTGAGGTATAAATAACAATGAAACAGCTGCTATGTTATTTGACCTAACAGAAGGAGCTAATGAAGAATTCTTTGTTACCATCAACCAACATGGCGGCTATGCAGTAAAATGCAACCCAAGAATGTGAAAAATGTTTCTAGCCCACCCTTTACACACCATGCACCCATTCTCTGCCCTGCTCTCCCCTCCATTGCTGTCCTTTTGCTTGCATAACTATACTGTGCCCTCTCCCCCCAGAAATCTGTGACCCTCCCCTGATATCCACCACTCCACCCCCTCAAAAGTTATAGTTTCTTCTAAGAAAAATCCAAGCATAGCTGATTGCCCAAAAATCTTCTTTTGTTAGAATGTTCAAGGGTTGGTTTCCGAAAAGTATGGAATAGAGTTCAAATCAAGGACAAATGAGGATGAGAATAGTAATGGTATGGAAGTGATTGATGATGACAAAACTAATGATAAACAGAAAACCGAAGAATGTGCACACATTTGTCCTTCATGTCTCGGCATTCTACAAGAACAATGTGACGGAACTGTCATCAAACAAGTAAGCTATATTCAATTTATAATATAGGGGAAACAATAAATGTATTCTGATCGGTTGAATTTAATTATATCTGGGGCTAGCCTCGTTGGGACTACGAATCTGTTTGCTCTGCCCCTCATGTAGTTTACGTGTATTCGCTCTCTTTGGATTCCATTTTTAAAAATTATTTATGTAATCTGCATGGAAGTCACTAATAAATAAATAAACAAATAAATCTGATTATACCTAGATTGAAGAGGAAGTCACAAATTCAGGTTTTGAGATTGAAAGTTTTACATTCTCTGTGTCACTTCCTTTGTGTACCTTGGTAAGACAGGTAAGGGTTGATATTTTAATTTGCCACTGGTATGTTTTGAATTTGTAAAATAAGTTTTTAATTTTTTATAAACTTCCCCAAGGAGGGTAAAGACAACACAATAGCTTTCACCAATAGGCCATTTGCATGATGGCATCTTTTCACTACCACTACCAAAATGCTTCAAAAAATACCTCTAAGAAAGAAAATTGGCAAAGCATTTAAATAGTGGTAGTAAAATAACACCATCATGCAAATGGTCTTTTACCACCTTTTCTGGAGAAAAGAAACATGGTAACTAGCTTAGATTTGTCTTCTTTTATAATTTTGTTTGTATGAATTCATTTCCAGCATTCAATATTCCTGCATTTAAAAGAAAAATTCAGGTAAATTTATTAAAAACCTTTGTAAGCTATTGTATTGGGATTCCTGTGTTTTCAGTCCACAGGCAACCCAACTGTTTTAAATTTTATGAAATTAATATTATCATATTAGTAGATCTCTTAATTCATAGTACCAAAATTTGAGCTGTGGTTATAAATAATAATCATATTTTTTCTATTAGTGATTTTTATTCTGGTAAAACATCGGTGGACAATCTTCCTTCGATAAAGGAGGTGTTTAAATGGGTGTGTGGACCAGCACTTGGCCTGATGTTGGGTGTGTTCTTCCAACATGAGGTAATGACATAATATATTGTATGAATTCTTTTATTCACCTTTAGAACGAAAACAAATTCTGTGCCCCACCAACTCTTCAGGAGCAGATTGAAGTTTTTTTGGAAGGGAATACGTCATTTATTATCAGGACCAATAATTGATGAGTCAACACATCAAGTAATATTATCCATAAAAAAGTTGTCAGCCTCATCTGGTGAGGTTGTGCATCTTTCCCTTAGACCCCCCTCCTACATCACCCCTACATCCCCAACCCCCTACCCCATCCATTATGAAAACACATTGACACTGGTTTTTCGCCTCCATCCATCTGATTTCCCAGTGGTCTAAGTTTGACATATGTTGTTGAAACCAAAACTTCTGAGGAATAAAAGTTATTAAGATCATAGAAGCACTAAAAGCACTTGTTAAAAGTATTAGGGGTAAATAAAGAAATAATTCCCAAGGGAATAACACATGGTATGAAATGTTTCACCCACTGAGGCAACTCACTCAAGATGTTGAATATCATTTTTATCAGATAAAAGCTTTTCACTTTCACATGACGATTTTCTGTACCTCAAAAAGATTTTGAATTTTCTTACTAATTGAATGGAATTGTCTTTCACTTTGTTCACAGAGTTCATTTCAGATATTGATTAAATTTGCATACGACAATGGAAATGAAGAATTAGAATTTTTGTGAGTAAATAAGAAATTTAAGTTATATTTATAGAGCAAACCTCTTTAGATTGGACGATTATGTTTTGTCAATTTCAGAATAACGTCATTTAGATACAGGAATAATTTTGTTATCAAAAAAAGGTTTGTCTAAATAGCATTCAATAATATTAATTTCCTCAGAACTGAAGTGGACCCCTCAAGATTCAAGGAAAGAAAAGCTAAAAAGGTTGGTACAGTGTTATACATTATTTAGTGTTGAATATAAGCTTATTAGTAATTCAAAATATTATTTGTAATAGGTATTATTTACTGTAATTGTTTATATTGGGCTTCCTGTTTGCTGGGGTGGATTAAAGATTTGATTTAGTAGAGTTAAACAATTGAGCAACTTCATTAGGTGATAAGTAGCTTCTATTATGACAAAAACTTGTTATCGCTTATCACCAACAGGGTCCAACTGAAAGCATGTGAAGGTGCCACTATACAGTTTTATCAGTAATGGGGAAAAAATGTTTTTTTACCAAATTTTGAAATACAATTATTACTAATGGACATCAATTAAAAAATTATAGAATAACAACTGCAAATTTAGGGTAAAAACACTTTTCGATCCGCACAATCCAGTAATACGAAGTCCAGTCCATTCCAGCCATGCACGGTTCCGAATTTTCCAAAGATAAAAAAACGCTCATAATTCAGAATTTAGAAAGATAATTCATTTTTTAAAGGTTAGGTATGCTTTTCCTATACATCGAGATTATCCATGCCCTTTCAAAAGCTACAAAATTCAATTTGTAAAAAAATAAAAAAAATTGCCATACAAGATCTAGAATCTTAGAATTGACTGAATAGAACACTCAATAGTCCTTGGTAACAAATGACAATCTTATATGTACTAAGGTGTTCAACTGTTAGCAGATGGTCGGCGGAGAAGCAAGGCAATATGGTTATACTTGGACTAATTTCTAGCATACTATTTATTTGTGATTTTTATGATAAGTATAAGAATGGCATTGTTTTTTTTTTGATCCATAGCAGTTTATTGAATATTTACAACATAACACAGCATCTCATTTGAAATTTACAAGAATTTTGATTTCCATAATTTCATGATTTTTTTTATTTCATTTTTTTTTTATTTCATTTTTTTTTTACAGATAATGCAATAAAATACATACATACAGTTAATTATTCAAACAGTTAATTATTCAATGACATTTAGATTATTCAATGGCAATTAGAATGGCATTGTTGTAATAATTCTGCATTGAGATATAATGGAAGTTCCTTATATAGCCCATTTCAAATATCTAAATGCGCTTTACATTAATGACCAGTGGAGGACTTTATGGGCTGCATATTAAGGCACTATTAGCATTTGTGCAGCTTACAATCATGAGTGATTTGTCAGTAGATTAGTATTATGCCTCCAAATTAGGATAAGCTGTTGAACTGGGAGACAATCCCCTACTCTTATACGAATAATTCAACACTTCCTTTTAGGTCCCCCATTTTACTGACGTAGGTTAGGAAGGGTTAGGAGACAGGGCCTTCATTTGCGGATAAAATTACAAAGGTGTCAGCTTCTCCTCAGTCATTTTAAGATCCTGAGTGTTGGTCCGGCCAAGGCTCAAACCACGACCTCCTGCACAACAGACCGATACTCTTACCCACTGAGCTAACTGGGTGGTGCACAGCTCTAACCAGTTTGAATTAGTTATGAGGATTCTTAATCTTAATGCTTTCCCTCCCCATATATACCTATTTCAGAAAATGTTGTCGGTTGGAGATCTGAAATGTAAGAAAGGTAATATATGTCACTTCCTTTGACAGAGAGCACCAGTCATTCCACTGTTTTCTGTGACTTCAATACGCAAGGCTCTTTGTGACTTACAAACTGCTAAACAACTAAGAAAGTATGTGGTTGCATCCTAGTTTGTTATACTCTGTTTATCAATCATTTATTTTGATAGTAATGTATAATGTTACATCAATTATTAATGAAACCTAGGTCAATGTTACATCAATAATTATTATAATAATTATTATAATTATTAATGAACCCTAGGTCAGGGCATGACCAACTCACAGATTGATTAGAGGCTTTGCACCATGGCAGCCATGACAGAAGGCAAAACAGTGGAGTCTTTTCTCCCTAGAAACTGAATTCTTTCTCATGTAATCCAGATTAGACCAGATTCAATTGTTCCTTCCTCCTGACATGTGATTGAGTAAAGTGTTTTTGCAGAGGGGAAAATCCAGTGAACCTGGAAAATCCATAAAATTCCATGTACATCATATAATTTGTTTTCTATTTTCTATTTGCATTTTCACAAGTAGTTCAAGATACAGCTCTATTTAAATGTTGATCATAATGTTTTGTTTGTGAATTTTGTCATAAGGTATGCATACTGTCCTCCTTCCTTCGCAAGATACAAATCGTACTGTGCTGAAGTTATCTGTTCTCATTCATCAATCCTACTAGCAGGTAAAATTAGTTCCAAGTGAATCTTTTTCTTTTTCTTTTTGTTTGACTTTCAGTTGACTTGAAATGTCAATATTATTTTATTAATTTTAGGAAGATATAACAAGTATTCTAGAACGCTACCCCAGACACCATGGATCATAGATGGGGAACGCATGCTTGAGTCTTCAGTACAGGTTTGTAAAGTTGCATACCCACGGTTCGCTGAGACCTCTAGAAAATGTGTGTGTATTTGGGGGGAAGAGGGGGGACTAAGATTGGAAAATATAAGAGACTTGTATGCAAAACAATAGCCCCCCAGCCCCTCCTACTCCATGGTCCCTGATATTAACAATATCATACTCATATCACTCTTATTCACGATTTTTAACATTTCTTTCTGTATAGGAAAAAATTTGTGATATTCTCTTATCAAAGGTCCAAGCAGATGGTAATCATGAAGAAAATATTAATTTTCTCATAAAGTTTACACTATTTTGATGAAATAATAAAAATTCATCCATTAAAAAAAAGAAATTAAAAGAATAAAAAATAAAAATAAATCACCTATCATGTATATGCACCTGGCCATCCATCTTTTCATCCGATTTATCCATCTATCCAACTATCCATTCATCCATCTCTTCATACTTATGCTTGTTATTTTTTTAGACTGCAAGTTTTCATCAGGTGGAAGAGAAGATATTGATGTACGCATGTTGGGAACAGGTAATCTATTACAGCTTATCATTACCATTACTATTGCTATTGACTTTCCATCCTTGCGTCATGTGACATACTATATTTTCTACTCTAGTTTCTCTATTCACTCATGTCTCATGATGCTGCAGGTCGGCCGTTTGTGGCGGAGCTTATCAACCCCCATAAAACTATCCTGAGTAAAGAATTCTTGGCACATACACAAAAGGAGATAAATTTGTCTACCACAGATGTAAAAATAAGACACTTACAGGTCGTTACTAAGTAAGTGTGTCAATCTTAACCTTCTGTTTCAAATTTTGAATAAAGTTAGGGCATTTGCTGTGGGTTCTAGGGGGACGGTGAGCCCTCTTCACACCTGCAGTTTATTCGTAACATGCATTCTTGGGGAAGGGAAGGGGAGGGATGATTCGTTAAGATATAAAAAACCTCATATTTTATAATTATCACTCCCCATACAGTGCTCTTCCGTGAGGTTCACTTCACACTCCACACACACCACCACTGCATTCTATATTTACAATGTATAACACTCAACTCACTGTTCATTTTTATGGAGGGAGGAAACCGTTGAACCAGGAGAAAAACCTTGTAGCAAGGGAGAAAACAACACATCAAACAAATGCAACTCACATATGATCCAGTCTGAGCCATGGCTCAATTACCCAGACCACCGTGGTGAGAGGCGAGTGGTAAACCACTATGACAAGTGGGGAGTGCCCCCTCCCCCCCCCCCCTCCTTGGTTGTGAATTTTTTGCTATTGTCTGTCCATTTTAATTGAAAACAACTGAAATCCACATCCACTCATGGTTCTAGAGGGAAGCTTATGTTCAAATGGGAAAATGGAAAACTTGGTAAATAAGCATTATTATTTTTGACTTTTATCTCACAGGGAGGAGTATTCAACTCTTAAAGAAGCTGAAAATACAAAAACAAAAACATATAGGTAAGAAATATTAGATGCATTTGTACCTCAATAAAGTTTCCTTGCTGTAGGTCACCCACCAGGTAGAGGGTTGAAATTACCAAGGGTTAGGAAGGATGTGAGATGTTTTATAATTTGTTGTTTCCTTGCAAAAAACTCTGTGGCATAGGAGAGGTTGATTATCAGTCTTTATGTCATAGAGATGTCTTAGAGATGTGGATATATTTTCTTTTACTTTTTTTCTGCTTTCAATTTTATTTACTAATCTTTTATTATCTTGTTGCAATGGCATTAGTTGTCTAGTTTGGACAGAGAAAGAAATATCTGAAAAAGATTTAGAAAAACTAACAGAAATAAAGGTACTTTTCTATGTACATTACTGAGATGGTCACTCCCTACCCCCACCCCCTGATGTATACTCACTGCCCCCACCCCTCTAGTGTATACTCACTACCTACCCCAACCCCCTGATGTATACTCACTCCCTACCCCCACCTCTCTAGTGTATACTCACTACCCCCACCCCTCTAATGTATACTCACTCCCTACCCCCATCCCTCTAGTGTATACTCACTACCTACCCCCATCCCTCTAGTGTATACTCACTACCTACCCCCACCCCTCTAGTGTATACTCACTACCTAGCCCCACCCCTCTAGTGTATACTTACACCCTACCCCCACCCCTCTAGTGTATACTCACTACCTAGCCCCACCCCTCTAGTTTATACTTGCACCCTACCCCTAGTGTATACTCACTCCCTACCCCCACTCCTGTGGTATACACTCACTAGCTAACCCCACCCCCTGGTATATTCTCTGTAACCTTTGTAACTGTAACCTTTCTGGAATACACTCACTCCCTACCCCTCACCCCCTGGTGCGTACTTACTTCCAACCCTCCCCTATCTCATGATGCCTTTGATCTTCCCGATGTCAATAAGTCCAGTATCTTACCAGTAACTTGATGACTCTCTCAACAGGATTTAAAACTACAACAGAAAACCCCACTCAGAGTATTACACAGGTCAGTCTACAAGAAAATAATTTTTTTTTAACTAGTATTTTTAATATGATTATGCCAAAAATGATTATGATTCTTTTACCACTATTTTTGCTATGCACTGATTGAGGCAACAGTCACGACATGGAAATCGAGCAATACACTTCCGTCTATCATTAGAGTACATAGATGTACATGACGTGACTGTTGTCTTGATCAGCTATAGCAATGACAACAGTGTTAAGTATGACCACTACAGGCTATTCGTCCTGCTTTTACTCTAATGCACTACTACTATGTTCAGTAGGCCGTTCGCATAATGGCGTTATTTTTCTACCGCTACCAAACTTCCTCATGAGAATAGTAAGACAATTGGTAACAACTAACTGTACAGAAGAAAGCGTGCAAGGGATTCTGGTAGTGGTAGTAAATGACGCTATGATGCGAGTGACCTATTATCAAATTACACTTTGATTTTTCAGACTCTAAGGTCGTATCGTGACATGTTTGCCCAAAAATTATTAAAAAACTCTTTAAGAATGTTCTTATAAAGCTTTACTACAGTCTAGTAAGTGTTTTTACGTGGTATTGGTTCGCAATTCCTTTTGGTAGCGAACGGACTTGGAAATGGTAGCGAAAGTACCATGATTGGCAGCGAATGGACTGGTAGTGAAAGTACCATGATTGGCAGCGAACGGACTGGTAGCGAAAGTACCATGATTGGCAGCGAACGGACTGGTAGCGAAAGTACCATGATTGGCAGCGAAAGGACTGGTAGCGAAAGTACTGTGATTCGATAGAACATGGGTTTTGGTATCTTGAATCTCATACAAATAAGCACTTTCAACTGTTATGTTTCAGGAGACCATTAGCTGTCCGTGAGAAGGTTATTCATAGCATGAGCACCGAGTGGAAAGATTGCCACCACTTTACGCTGTACCTAAAGACTATGGCTGGAACGTATCCTTTGTACTGAGCCTTTGAACTAGTAGTAACCGTGAATAATGCTTTAATTAGTCACTATAAGGCTACCCATAGTAGAGGTTCCTGAAGGGGTAAAATGGGAGCTAGGATTCGGACTTTTTTTGGGTTGGGAAAAATGGGATCTTATGCACTGAGAATGGGATTCACAAATGAACGGGAAATTCAATCAAAAAGGAAATGGGATTGAGATTGGGATATTGTCAAAATGGGTCCTGGGAAATGGGGTTAGGACCCCGCCGTCCACCCCCAACCACCACCAACCACCTCCCCTTCCCTTAAGGACCCTGATAGTATACAATTACTTTGAATGCATTTGTGTTGTTGTTGAACCTTGATCACTACAAGCTATGTGAAAGAGTTTGTACATGGAGATTTTGGGCGCACTAAGCCTAACATCGGGTGCCTTTTGAACCTGGAAGCTGATATCTTGGAACTTGATGTAGAGGTGATGTTACAGTGTTATTGAGCACTTTTTTGTTACAATCAACCATGTTAGAATCATTAGTAAAGGCCAGACACTGAGGGTGGTCACTGCCAGGGTTTCTTTACGTCCTCAGTGGTTCTCGTACGTCCCTCCTTTGCAGGGTGAGGTAGTGTGGAGAGAGGGGACCGCAATTTTACGTGCTCATCCGAGCCATGTGAAGGTTGATTAAATGTTACACTATGGAAAGTAAAATCATGCTAATAAATCATTTGTTTCTACTTCATAGTCAGTAGACGTGAATTGGCCACCTCCACTAGACCCCTCACCGGAAGCATTACCATCAAGTGATTGAACCGACGTCTATCAATGATCTATTCGACTCTTATTTTGTTATCAATAAGCTATTCTAATCTTCACCCTTTTTTAATGAATTATGAAGATCTGTTCTTTAGATCCCTCGCAGAGATATTGAAAAATAACGAAAACACTTTTATTTACAAGCTACAGCTAATATGATCTATTTAACCCTTATTTTGTTATAGCTATTCTAATCTTCACCCTTTTTTAATGAAATATGAAGATCTGTTCTTTAGATCGCTCGCAGAGATATTGAAAAATAACGAAAACACTTTTATTTACAAGCTACAGCTAATATGATCTATTTAACCCTTATTTTGTTATAGCTATTCTAATCTTTACCCTTTTTTAATGAAATATGAAGATCTGTTCTTTAGATCCCTCGCAGAGGTATTGAAAAATAACGAAAACACTTTTTTTTACAAGCTACAGCTAATATGATCTATTTAACCCTTATTTTGTTATAGCTATTCTAATCTTCACCCTTTTTTAATGAAATATGAAGATCTGTTCTTTAGATCGCTCGCAGAGGTATTGAAAAATAAAATAAAAACACTTATATTTCCGAGCTACAGATAATACAATTAGCAATTAGTGCTAAAACCTATCGAGCCGCACCTTAATAGGTTATAGCTATTTAATATGCCCTCTTGGTTATATCCGAGACTAATTGCTCCACTTTTCACTTCCTACCTCTGATGAGGAATCATGTGAACGCAAATGACGAAGGAAAATTCAAATTTGTAACAAAAACAAACCTCTCAACGATTCGGGATTCTCGAGCTACAAAAGCAGGTAAAAATATTGCATTGTCATAATCATTGATGGGCAAGGCTAGAGTGGACTGTGTAGACGGTTAGAATTTTGCAACCGACAACCTATATTTAGTTTAGAGTTGTCTGGTTGAGCGAGCCAAGTTCGAGTCAAGTACGAGTCGCAAGTCAAACACGAGTCATATACAGTTTTCCCTAAATTTATTAATTCTTTTTAAAGCAAAAATTGAATTTGAGAATTTTGTTATTATTGGCATCTGATTCTTACTGAACAAGGTTCTCTTCAACTGAAACTAGACAAAAGGTATTGCAGGGGTACAAGCTATATTACAAGATATAGCTTAACTAAACTGAAACAACCATGAAACAACCATGCTCGCCTGCAACAAATAATCGTCTCCCTAACCCTTTGGTCTGCTATATCTCTCCACCACCTCAATCAATGCTACAACCCCTCCTTTGAAAAAATCCTGAATCCGCCCCTGTAAAGCCATATTACATGGCCATCGTTCTATCGTTGTGGAAAGCCATAAAAGCACAAAATTTATGCGTTGACCAACGAAAACCTTTTGTGTGTGTTTGTGGCAGAATTAAACACAATATTAAAAGAAAAAACATCTGTCAACTCCAAAACATGGAGCGTTTCGAATTAAAAACTAAACGCATCAATTTGGACTGAGGAAGGTCTGCAGATGTCCCTGTTTATGAATTTATTAACTGTCACCTCTAGCTTATTACTATTTACACCACAGGGAACCCGGCTATATTTTTTTGCTTCTTTTAGAAAAGTAGCTTTGCTCTTTGTGGGTTTCCTGTGTTTTGATCTGTTTTTTTAGCTGTAATCAGATCGGCGCTGTAAACTGATAGCCGATTAAATTCAAATTAATAACCATTGGTGTTTTGTTTCTTATGGGTTGCCTGTGGTGTGTAACGCACTGTCTAGTAAACACTCAAAAGAAGACTGCTTACTAGAGAGTGCGTTACACACCACAGGCAACCCATAAGAAACAAAACACCAACGGTTATTAATTTGAATTTAATCGGCTATCAGTTTACAGCGCCGATCTGATTACAGCTTATGTATAGGAAACCGATCAAAACACAGGAAACCCACAAAGGGCAAAGCTACTTTTCTAAAAGAAACAAAAAATGTATAGCCGGGTTCCCTGTGTTTACATTACATGCCGTAAAGTCAAGTCAAGGCGAAATTTTATTAACACATGCCCAATACTATAAGCCTTTTCATAGTTTAAGGTGGCTGCCTACTTTTGAACGTTCGATTTGAGCCCACGATGTGCGCGCGCTCAAAAACCGCTGAAAAGTCTACAAGATTTTATTGAAGAACCATACACGTTTTGAGCTTCAACAGGGCAAAACCCTCAAATTTTGCACGGGACTCTATATTTTTTGATAGCTCATTCGAAAAAACTCCTAAAAATCAAGGTTATATGAACATTTTAGGAAAAGTTTAAATCAGGAACACGTGAAAAAATAGATTTTTGTAGGGATTTTTGTTCGACTTTATGAGATTTTTTAAGAGCACCGAAACTACAAAATATGACAAATCAATGTATCTCTCTGTCTTTTTGTCGAAAATATCCATGTATTATTGTAGAAGGATTAACTAGCCTTCGTTCGTGCCATCATATAGTCTGCAAATAGCTATTATCTTATGAATCTTTTTTTTTTTTCTAATCACTTCCGGTGGCGCAATTTTTACTCCAAAAGCTCGTGCGTAGGCTCCCATTAAATGCTGATTATCTCGAAAACGAGCTCGGGACACCTTATTTTTCTTTCCAGGTTTGGAATCAGCATTAAATTTCAATTCGGAAAATCGAAGTTTTAAGAAAAGCTTAAATCAATTTCCAAAAGTAGGCAGTCACCTTAAGAATCTATTCCACTGCGCATGCGATTTTATCCCGAATTTCTCACCTTCTTTTGTTTAATTAAGAACAAAATAAGGTTTAGACAAAAGAAAGTAGAAATTCGGGATAAAATCGCATGCGCAGTGGAATCGATTCTTAAACTATGAAAAGGCTTATTGGTCTTATCTAAACTATAGTTATATATGGGAGATTTTGAATTTGTTAACCAGCTTTTGAGAATTAAAAAATTTAATTTAAAGCTAGTTGATTTTTTTAAACTTTGCGTTTGTATGGGATAATTCCTTATTTTTAGCCTATTTTCTAAGATGAAATAAAAAGAAACGCTAACTAGCGAACAAATGTTTCAGAGTTCGATCTGTGAGTTAGCCGTGCCCTGACTTAGATCAGCCCAGAGGTAGTTTCAGGGTTTGATAACATTTGGAAGGTTTTTGAGGACTGGTCAGGCTCGATCCTAGTTCCTCTAGATATTAATAGTAATGATAAAAAAGTAAATTATACAACGTGAAAAGATGAAAAAACTTACTGACGTTTCGGACGCTAGTCCTTCGTCGGAGTCCTTTTACTCTGACGAAAGACTGACTAGCGCCGTCCGAAACGTCAGTAAGTTTTTTTTATCTTTTCACGGTGTATAATTTACTTTTTTATCATTACTGTTTCATTAGGAACACCGACGCAGGTCACACTAGTTTTTTAGCTAGTTATCTCTTCTAGATATTAATAGTTTGATATTTGCTAGTTATAGATGCTAATTACTATCAATAATATAAAATATTGACATCGGAAAAATAATATCTTAAAATTCCCTCATTAGGCTATTCGGTTACAACCGACAATCATGTGGACTTCGTGGATTTTTGTGGCAGAAACGGTTGTCATAGTAACAGGAAATGTTACCCTCTTGATCGTATTCACCCGTACACCAGCACTGCGCAAGCGCAAGCACTACCTACTGATAAATCTGGCGGTGGCTGATTTTCTCGTAGGAGTAATCTCAGTGCCAATGTATGGAACGATGCCCTTAATCAGCTACACAAGAACCGCAAATATAATGTATCAAGTCCAGGATATTTTATTTGGAACAGCATCCGTGTTTGGTTTGGCAGCAGTCGCCATTGAGCGAGCTTATGCCGTATATTTCCCATTCAAACACCGTACACTTTGGAAGGGCGTGTACATGATCGGTATGGCAGGGATATGGATGATGGCGTTACTCTTTGCCACCTCTGAAATCTATGCCGATAATTTCGTGAACGTGATTATAATTGCAGTCATATTGATTTCTCTTTTCACTGTGATTTTCTCTTATACAGTGATATGGATTAGAATGAATTGTATGTCACCAATATCGAGTAACGCAATACCTAGACGTGATAGGAAGTTGACGGTCACGCTTCTAATAGTCACTGTGATAAGTCTGTTATTTCCATTTCTTGTTTTAAATGTAATGTCTTTTTTCGACCCTCAAAGTTTAGGAAGTCTAGGAAACATTGTCATGGCAACCAAGTTTTGTCACTATGGCAACTCTCTCATCAATCCTATTGTTTACGCTCTGTGCATGCCTGATTTCAAGAGAGCTCTTCGCATGCAGATAGTTTGTTGTGATTCTATTCGAAAACAAGCAGCGTTTCTGCATGAAAGCCTGTGAGGGAAACAAAGTTAGTGATGGCACCTACCAGGAACACAGACTTGAAAATTACCATGGAAACTACAATGAAGACCACGATAAGACCAGCAAACACCATGGGGACAACAATGCACACCGTGATAAGACCAGCAATCGCCATGGGGACAACAATGCACACTGGATAAGACTGCCAGCAATCACCATGGAGACAACAATGCAAACTGTGATAAGACCAACAATCGCCATCGAGACAACAGTGAACACAGTGAAAAGACCAGCAATTGCCATGGAGACAACAGTGAACACAGTGAAAAGACCAGCAATCACCATGGAAACAACAATGAACACTTGTGAGAAGACTGCCAGCAATCACCATGGAGTCAACACAAATATTTCGTCTACACGTATGGATGAAATGAGAACACTGACAACACTGGCCGTTGACAATGAAGGATTTGTAAATGAAACTAACCAAGATATTAAACTATAACCCATTTGCAATCAGAGGTATCGAAAAATAGAGAAAACACTTTTAAGCTACAGTAATTATAAACTTGATAAAACATAGTATATTTAAGAAAACACTTTTATTTCCGAGCTACAGTTAATATAATACAATGTAGTGTATGTACAGTTGTTACAAAGTAATTCACAATCTAGGAAACATATTGCCATCAAACTAATGATGCTATAAATTACAGAAAACACAAAAAATACTGGTAACATCAATTTATCTGGTATTTAAAAATTCTTTAAAAGTCAAGGAAAATAAGAACAGCTATTTTCACCTCTTCCCCCAAATAGGTCAATGTTATTCTCCCTTGTCCTTAGGAACTTTCATAAAAAAGCACTTGAATTACTTAATTTTCAGCTCGTATCTTTCCAGTTTAATAAAAATAATTACTCTTAAAAAACTCTTTCAAAGAAAGGAGACATGGATACAATTTTCTGGGACCACAACTCACAGAAAAATTATCTGCAAGACAAAAAGGAAGTAATACCTTTTTTTCTCTTTTTTTTCTTTTCATTTGCATAGTACATAATGGAGGGTTATTTACACAATTTGACATGAAAAAATCTAGAGAAAACTAAAACTAAATCATTACTTTTTCTTGTATGAGTGAGATGAACTACTCCGTGATAATCTATCTTTTATACTTCTTTTCCCAGCTTGATTGGTTTTCATTGGGCTTACATATCTAATAGGTGTGCGAGATACTCTGCTGCTTCTCCATCTAGAGACTGGTGTGCTGGTTTTGTTTTTGCTGAACAAGACAGCATCAACCTCACTAGATTCCATTGCCTTGTGTGTTGCTAGGGCTTGTCCAAGGTTATCCAGTTTGGACTGGAGTTCAGGGAATGCCTAGAAAAGGACAACCATATTTATTTCAGGGTTAAGGGGTGCATATAGATTCTAGATGGATTACCATGAGGAGGTGAAGAATATATATGAAACCCAGTCATCCCAGACCTCCTATATATCCTATATTTCCTATAATTTGTATAGGATACTATAAAGAGCCTATATTTAAAGAAAACCTCCTATATTTCCTATAAATAGGACAACTGCTGAGTGATACATTTACATTTTACACTGTTTAGCATATTTGGCTTTTTTTTTTTTTTGGTTCTGTCTTTTTTATGGCTTATTTGGTTCTGCAAATAAATCATTGCCTGTTCACCCTCCCTGTAAGATCCCTGGTTACGCCACTGAAAAGCTATTTTAGCTCCTATAAAGTGCATATATTTTTGGGAAAAACTCCTATATTTTCCTATATTTAGAACTTGCACAGCCTATATTTCCTATCAAATTTGTCTAAAATGTGGCTGGGATGCCTGGAAACCCCATCCATGGTATTCTACAAATAATGTACCAGGAAAAGAGATAGGAACAACACCCTTATAATACTGTGTAACTATGTTTCATACGTACAACTTTGTTTTAAGCATAAATGTCATGGCAAGCCTCACTCGAATAACTGTTTCCCTAAGTTCATTGTCTCCTAATATCATGACACAATGCATAAGGCTCTGTTGAATTACATGTGTCAATAAAGTCATAGCATGTCTCACCTTTGATATCTCTGTCAAGTCTTCAATTGCTTGTTTTAGCCTTTGATTACATTCAACATCTAAAAGCAAACAAATAATTAAAATAAAAGTGACTAGTGTACTGAAATTCTCCCTGTATTGTCTTGGAGTTCTTGATAATCTTACAACATACCCTGCTGGCAGAGTCCAGGGCACAAAATTAACTTTTAAACCCACTAGCAAAACCTTGCTAGTAAGTTTTGTTCTCATTAGAAAAAATTTGAAAGTCACTAGCGATTGGACACGGTGAACAACAAACATTACTTGATGCAGGTTCTAAACTTTTCAGTCCTTGAATTTCTGGACAGTGGCCAAAACGTAGCTAGTTAAATTAAAAATACAAAATTTTATCCACATTTTGCGAGTTTGCGAGCATTAATTTTGTTCCAAGGAGTCTACATTTACCTATTCTTTGAGCAAGAGAAAGAAGGGAAAGATGAAATGGAGACTGCTGACTTGGCATTTATTGTGGGGAGGGGTTGGTAGACGGCAGTTTTTAATGGACAAGATAGCATCCTATTCAGGGTATGAACTGGAAGAAGGTACTCCTAGTCCTTTTATGCTACTGAGGTCAAGAGTAAAAGCCACTGATGTGCTGTTGTTATAACCATTAGTGTTTTGCCTTTTCTGCCACAAAGCATTTGGCTTAACAGGCTGTCATTTTATTTGATGAAATCTAGTTGAAGCCCACCAACAAGCGCAAGTAGAGGTACAATAGTCCTTACCTTCTGCTATATTAACTGCAGTGGATTGAATAGCATCGGTCTTTAATGATGGATTATAGGCATCCTAGAATGATAAACAAGTATCAGATTAAGCCATGTTTTACATGGGCAGCATAGCACTCCACAGCTGATAAATACATCTAGAACCTTGTTTGATAATCAGATGGGAATTCACAAGTTGGATGTGATGTGGCCTCTTTAAAATACATGTGACCCCTAAACAACTTTCAAAAAATAACTATTTGTGCTCATCCCTTCCCATAAGAATAACAGGACAATAATAATAGAGACCTTTAGATCCGACAACAAGTACAAGTACGAGTGTTTAACTTTTAAAGAGAGGCACTATCTTTTCGTAGCTGTGATCATGTACGTAGATTGAAGCTTTAGATTGTAAAAAATCGGAAATCGACTACGATTTTGTGTTAACCACATGCACAGGGCCAATTTCAAAACTAATACTTGTACTCAATCTGATACTCATCGTCGTATATCTAAAGGTCACTATTGACATGGTGAGGGCCACCAAGACCAAATCTTTTGTCAAAGTCAACCAACATGGCAGATAAGACACCACACGTACTGTGACCTAAGAATACTATCCCCTCCCCCCAAAAAATTATCTGGAACGCTACACAAAATGTAAATATAAAGTATTGATGGTCTAGTGTGTTCACCTACCACTATTTGTACTTTATACTGCAGTACATTTTTCACAGCTTCAGTGATAAGGGGAGGGTATTCCTTGCGCTTTTTTGTCGTTTCCCGTAACAATTCTTCTAGTGCTGACCACATGTCATTCACTTCTCTCTTTCTTTCAACGTTGAGGGGCTCCACTGTAGATATTGAAAGTATATCAATGACATATCTTAGAATTATCACATGGCCCAGTTGTAAGAAGTGTGGATAGCGCTATGCGACAGATAAATCTTATCCAGTGGATAAATTTATTGGATAACAGCATCAACTCGGTCACTGAAGATGGATTTATCCATCGGATAGCACTATCCACCTTTCATACAAATAGGCACAGATCTCTATGGATGGGGTCTAAGTTGAAAAGAAAAACAGTAGATTTATTAAGAACTAAAACTTAAGACTGATCAATATGATATCAGCTGTTTTTCCTTATTTCAACATGATTCTAGTTTTTCTTCATAATCAATACATTCTTCTGTCATGAGAATCGAGTACTTAAATGCTTTCATAATCTTTTAAGTTAAATATTAATATTTTCTAAGAAGTAGGGTTTATTTTTCGTTCACATACTTTGTTCTTGACACGAAGTCGTCTCGTGTGCTGCTTGTGCCGGTTCATCCACCCAATCTTTCCCATTAACAGACACATTTCTCTTGACACTTTCCTCAATCGCGTCCTTGTAAAGCTGTCAACGATCAAACCTTTCTTTAATCATGGAACAAGCACAACTAACGTTCAAAACGCAACACATTTGATCAACAATACACAAAAATACCCACCTCAAATAAACTTTTTTCGAAGTCTTTCTTCTTTTCGTTATCCCATGACTTCGCATTAGCAATATTACTTATTTCTTTCTTCAGTTTTTGGTGTATTTTAAGCACAGTTTGTTGTTTCTCCACCCAAATCTTCGATTCATCCGCCATCTTGAATTTTTCCCGCTTTTTGAAATGCGCATGCGTCAGTACTCCCCCCGCAAAGCATCATGTATAGTTTCAAGATGTCTGCCGTAAGTATTTGATGTTTTGAGTTCCTTCTGTGTTTTTTCCCTAAATTTTACCTTCTCTTTAAGCGTTTTATTTGTTATTTTTGGTTTCCTAGGGTTCCTTAACCATCCTTGCCGATTATGAAGACGATGATACTGATGCAGAGGATACTGCGTAAGCTCTTTCGTAGTTTTTTGAAATCCCTAACGAACGCGTTCTGAGTTTTGACGTACGACGACGACGGCTACACTGCGACCACCAATCTAGTGGGGATGAATAAATATTGGCAGAATAGTAAAGCTCGGTGCATTAACCTTGGAGTGTTACTAGAGAATCCGTTGTTAGGTTGTTTTTATTTTGGATTTTGTGAAAACACCTAAAACATGCCGCTGTGCATATGCTAACTAGCCTTTAACAGTAGCACGTGATGACATGATTGTAGAGATCAAGCTTTCCAGATCAAATACCACTGTGTTGGGAAATAGTGGTACTTTGGGGGATTATATAGCATATAATATAATATAATAGCATATATTTTGGGTAATACATGAATATTTTTTCTGCAAGTATAATGGGTGCTATATTGCTGTAATATTGACAAGTCTGGCATTTGCACATGCATATTAATAGAGGGTACATGTGACATAAATCTTTAGTATTGCATGGCTGGGATGTAGTGAGGTCTCGGTCATAGAGTGAGGGGGAAGCGATGTACCATTTTGCTGCCAAATCATTAAATACACATTTTATCATTAGATTTCCCTGCCATATATGCAGCTCATAAAACTTTCTTTTATTACATAAAGTAGATCTATTCTAAAATAGTGAAAATATTGCATTGTGGTCTAGCTTGGGTACAAACATTTTTTGTTGATCAATAATTATATGGCCTTTTTAACCCAAGTTAGACTACAATGCACCACCATTTTATTGATCAAACTCAGACAAGTGCAATGGTGTCTGCCAATTAGGATGATGTCTAGTATAGGCCTTAAATCAAATGAATTTTGCTCTTGTTGCTATAGAAACCCAGAAAGTAAGGCATATGGCAGTCACTTAAGAGGAACATTTACAGTGTCACAAGATGGAAGATGTCCTCGCTGTAAAACTGACAGTGTTTTATTTGTCATTCTTGATGAGTATGTAAACACCTTTCCTTGCTACTTGCTTTTTACTGCTGTTTTTGATATTCTGCAAACTCTGACGTTTTAACAGCTGGCTACCATAGGTTACTACTATCATTTTACTACAGCTGCCAGAATGATTATCAACTTTACTTTTAATTTAACAATTTTATATGAATTTTTTAAAAAATCAGTGACAAAAAAAATGTGCCGGATATTTTGCAAATGTTGTAATAAATCATTCATTTGTATCAGGTTGTTTCCCACGGGAGATATGCCAGAGATCCTCTATACCTTGATAGCTAAAGGCAAAGCTGTTCTGTGGTCCAGCCAAGACAAGAAAGGGTGTAAGGTAAACAAAGACTCCATGTTGGTTTGCTGCATATCCAGTGCCTCTGCATGTATGCTGTGAAATTAGTGACATCAACCCATCGAATACTAATACTTCCCACTCCTTCTATTTTCTTATAACTCTTTATATCATTATAAAATGGGATTTTTATTTCTCTGTGGAATAAGTGTATGAGCAAACAAAGGTTATCAAAGGTTTAATCTGTGAGTTAACAGTGTCTTGACTTTGATCAGCCCAGAGATTGTTACAGGGTTTAACAAAATTTTGATCTTTTTTATTTTTTTTAAATAAAAACTTACTTTCCCAGTAAAGTTAGGGAATTTGAGTTTTTGTCATAACATTTTTATTTTTTTAAAATTGGTCCTTTGTTCAACTGAATGTACATGTAACTACGAAATCCTTAAACCTGGTTTTTGGTGGCAATTTATTATAAACTACATATATATTGTTAACGATATTACAAGTTTTTGCTTCAAGGGTCAATAAGCAAGTAAGTATTCATTCATATTCTTGTTTTGATAACTATAACAGTTATTCCAGCTTTGATTTATTCTCAGGTCTGTGTTTGAATTGATTCTTTCTCATGCTTTTGATATTGTCATCAAAATTATGGATTCTCATGATTTCATTAATTCATAATTTGGCAAAAAAAAAAAAAAAAAAAAAATGAAAGAAATCAAGAAATTTGAGAGACTCTTGAATCCTATAAATTATTTTAATACTGTGTTATTAACATATTAAACATATTATAGATATCATTTCAGTAATATATTATTCAATCCTTGTAATGCAATGGATTATGGAATTAAGAGGATACTGTATCATTGCTATTATCACAGGCTCCGCCCACCTTTCTTTGCCGAGGATTTTGCCCCCCAGATCCTTTAGGTGCAGGCTTCAATATAGACTGGTCCAGGAACTCTCTAAAAGACATCTTTTTTTCTGCAAAAACAATAGACACAATGGTATGTTCCATGCTCTTAAAAAAATGTATATTTAAATTAATTCAAATTTTATTGAACAGAACAAAATTACAAAATTAATATAATTGTGATTTATGTGTAAAAACGACCTTAATCTTTTTTTTTTTTTACTTTTGTAAAATAAAATTCTGAGATTCCAATGGATAAAAGTATGAAATGATTGTAATATTTTAACATGTAATGTAGATTTATTATAATGATACTGATAGATAATGTTTATTTTTGAAATGGATTTTCTATTTTTCAAAAATGAAGGATGCTGCTTCTGAAGATCATATCAGCTCACAACCAGGTAAGGATTCGTTTTTCATTTAAGATTCATGTCACGCCTTGATATTTTAAATAATATTTATGGCATATAAGATAATAATGCTAATAATTAGCAGCTAGGTCACAATTAATATTGGAATGCAAGTTACGTTCCTTTCCCCCGCCACACTTTTAGTTAATTCTTGTCTTTGCTTATTGCTTTGTAAATTGCTTATTTCTATCCCTTGTTTATATCATTGGTTGCAAATTCATTCAACTAAACTAAATAATTTCAAATAGAATTTAAAGGACACTCTCTATTTTGCTTAAGTGACCTGAAATAAAACAGATTTCTGATTGATTCATACAGGAATATACAATGAAATTGATGAAAGTGAGAACAAAGAGGAAGATGTACAAGGTATCTATAGGCATACAGATTTCATGTAAAGGCTTTAAAAAACATGGGAGTACATTTTTATGATTAGAAAGAGATTCAATCATAATAGTAATAACCTCTCTACCTTGGGTAATGTTTTCCTATTTCAGACCATGTGTCATTCCCTAGAGTATCCTTTCTTTGTTTAATGGATGAAAACGAGAAGACACATGAATATAGACACAACTCAATCAAAGAATCTTATTCCCAAGTAAGAGTATGACACATGGCCTGAAATGGGAAAATATTGTGCCCAAGTTAGAGGTCACTCGTGTGAAGTCTACTTTTGTTTTAAATCATATCTGCAAAACTGAATAATGTGATTTTTATATTAAAATGTTACAGTTTACTTAACATTGATAAATGTTGTTTCTTCGGAACCTTTTCAATTTATTCTTAATATGTACATAATAGTAATTACTATTAAAAGAAATTAATTGAAATATCAATTTTAGAAACAGCCGAAGTCTCCAATAATGAGGACAATGAAAATGATGATGATAATGAAGAGGAAGAAGAAGATGATGATGATGAAATTGATGAAGATGAACTGATAAAGCAAATGTTAGCAAAAGAAGCAATGAAAACCCAAGAAGATATAAAGGCTGATTCAATTCAGCCCAGTGTCTCTAGTGAAATTACAGAAGCTGAAAACTCTGAGCAAACTTCATCGGAAACAAAAACTATTTATTACGCTCCATCTTCTACCAATACCACGGCTAATAATGATGATGACAATGATGATTCAGTGCCTATTATTCACAGCTGTCAATCATCATCAGACACAAACAAAAATCAACAGTACCCGGTTTCGAGTGATGGTACCTGCCCCTTCTGTACTTCTAAAAATGTTCAATATATCATCGTCTGTTCTTCGGACCTGCAGGATAAAGACTTGCCATATACACTCCGAGAACTACTAAAGAGAGATCAAGCTTTCAAGATGGCAAAAGGTCAGTCCATGTTGTATGTGTAGTACCCCTTTAAGCTATTACAAAATCTTCTCACTAGGATGCAATAGTTGTGAAATATGTCTACATAAATTAGATTATGCATTCTTCATAAGATTATGCTTTTGTAGTTTCTTGAAATTGTAAACTAACAGGTTTTTTTTATTTGTTTTTCTTTTAGGTAAATTGCTGTTATTTTGTCTTGTATTGGTAGCAGTGGCTTTAGTTACAAAGAGCTAATAGTTTCACGTAGCAGTTATCTTGGATTATTGGTGTTTATAATTAGAATTTAGGTTGTACAAGATTAAAGTCTGCTAGATTTACTTGTGTCAACAATCAACGAAAATTTTACCTCTGCAAATCGACCTCAAACACCTCCCTTCTACAATTGTATCTGTTTGATTTGTTTGTTTTATATATACTTCACATTTTAGTTTCTGCAATTTTTAATTACATTTTTCATTATATTATGTGTTATTTGCGATCCCCAAAGCTTTGAGAAGCACAGGTGGTGTAGCAGTGAAAGGACTTGCCTCTCACCAATGCGGCCCAGGTTCAAGTCCCGACCATCTTGGTGTTGTGTGTGAGTTGAGTTGTTCAATAGTTCTCTCCTGTGCTTCGAGGGTTTTCCTCCCTCCGCAAAAATCAACTTCTAAATTCCAATTGGAATTCAGTGGAAGAAGAGCCACTCTGTGGAATCCACTGTTAATCTCATTATTATTATTATTATGGAAGTTGTATACTTAATGCTGCCTAGGCATTATTACATTCAGTCAGGCAGGCTAGCTGTGACCGACTGCTACTACTACTACTACTATTATTATTATTGTTATTATTATTATTACTATTATCACTATTATTATTATTATTATTGTTATTATTATTATCAAAAACAAACAAGTGAAAGCAAGCATTATAGCATCTACAACAAGGCAACAAAGGCAAAGAAAAAATCTTTTTAAACCAATAGAAGCAAGAAAGATTAAATAAACCGACATAATGTGTTAAGAAACCAGTTCATCACATTTAAATTGGCAATCTCTATGAAAAAAATTTCCACGCTTATCATGTTATATAAGCTTTAAAAGGATGTAGAAAATAATCAAATACAGAGTAGCTAGTGCATGGCTACTAACCAGTAACACTCTTTATCCAATTAAGATTTATTTAAAGGCTCTTCACAACAAAACAACCTCATAAAATAATTTATCTTCATTTTGCTGTTCTAGGAAATCTCTTTTTCTAATTGTTTTTGCCTGCTTTAAACCCTCTTTGAAGGTCCAACTACTTAGCATCACATTTTGAGATCTTTTTCTTTGGTCACCCCTTGAAGCCCCCCTTATCACCCAGAATTAGGATTAAAAGGACTATGCTAGAAGGGAACTTATGATGTCACTAGTACTACATTGTATCATTAATAGACCTCTTCACATTGTGCATAATGTATTCCTATTTCAGACCATGTGTTATTCCCTAGAGTATCATTTCTTTGTTTAACTGTTACACATGAGAAGACAAATATTCACACAGCTCAAACAAAAGGTTTTATCATCAACAGAATGACATGGTCTGAAATGGAAAAAGGTTATGCCCAAGGACTATACTTTTAACAAAAGAAAGAAATAAACAGCACCATCTCTCATCCAATCAGAATGCTTAGTGTTTTGCTCTATTAAACATGTGACAGTGTTGTGTCGGTGCTTTATGTTATTATTGGACAAAGATCAGCAAGTTAAATTAATATTTCTTTTTTCTTGACAGGTGCGAACGACCCACCATCATTTCTTTGTCAAAACTGTCAGTATGGCTTCAACCTAGACTGGTCTATTACTAACCTAGAGCTGATATTTGGCATCCCAAAGAAACCATCCAAGAAGCAGGCAGCTACTGCTTATGGGGTCACATCTCAAATGGGGTATCCACCTCCAAGGGTACCTCCTATGGTACCTCTAGCTAATGTACCTCCTCCATCTTTACCTCCCAGAGGGTTCCCTCCACCCTATCCAGGGATTCCCCCACCAGCAGTACCACCACCAGGACTGGCACCACCTGGAACATTCCCACAGCCGCCCCCAAGGATACCCCCACCAAGGGTTCCGCCTCCATATTTACATGTTCCTCCAAGGCTCACACCACCACCTGCATACCCTCCAAGAGTCCCTCCACCAGGACATGTTCCTCCAGGGATGCCACCACCACCTGGACAAGCTTCACCACGGCTACCACCACATGTTTCTCCAAGGCTTCCACCAACCCCACCTGGACAAGCTTCTCCAAGATATCCAATTCCTGGCTCATCACCTCATATGCCAAGAGCACCACCCATACTACCTAGGGTTCCTCCTCCTGCTGGGCAGTACCCTAGGGTGCCTCCTAGGCACCCACCACCTATAGACTATCAGTATGGCTATCAGCAACAGTTCAGACCTCCTGCTGGCTACCCACCAGTACAAGCTGGATACCAAGGGTATGAAATAGCTTATTTTTACCCCACTGGTTTTCTTATTGCCAAATCCTTAATGTTATTTTGTGGGGGTAATTTTTCTATTTCAGGTACCCTGGATATGGCCATACCAACCCATACTACCCAATGCAAGGACCACCCATGCCGCCACCACCTGGGCAGTTTCCATATCAACAACCCCCATACTATCAGCCGGCTGCTGGGTACCCTCCCATGCAGCCACCTGGGTACCACCAACCTCCAGCCCCTGGAACGCAATACTGCCCACCAACCCGACCGCCAACATCACATCCATCATCCTACCACAGAACACATTATACGACATACCCAGGACACACATCAAAGTCAGAACCACAGACAGTAACAGCAAAGGAGAAGGAACATGAGGACAAAGAGATAGATCAAGTTGTGGATGATCAGCAGTCATTAGAAGATTCGCACAGATTTGAAGAACTGTTGAACCAGATTGACCATAGTCGTGGTGTCACTTCATCTGAAGGAAGCGGTCTAGATGTGGATTTGAGTCAGAATGAACCCAACTCGATCAGTGAGGAGCAGGGTGATGCTGATTATGATGAACGACCACCTGGAGATGATTATGATGATACCACACCTGAGTTTGAGACTGTGCCTTCTGGTAAGTAAGATAGATGGTTATTAGGTGGTTTCTTCTTTCTTTCTTTTTTTCCTTCCTCCTTTCCTTCCTTCCTTCCTTCCATCCTTCCTTCCTTCATCCTCCCTTCCTTCCTTCCATCCCTACTTTCTTCCTTCCTTCCTTCCATCCCTCCCCTCCTTTCATTCTTTCTTCCTTCCTTCCTTTATCTCTTTCTTTCTTTTCCTTTTAGGAATCTTTCTTCTAGCGTAGCAAGTAATTGTGAAAGCAGCCAAGTTTATCCTCTATCTTTTTCTTTCCCTTTACAACCACTTATCCATCCTTTTTTCTTGTCATTAGGTTACAGCAAAATTCACTTGCTTCTCAATAGCATGAGCAGAATTTTTGTCACATCAATCATTTAGTTTGTTTTATCTATTTCTCAGCCACAAAGAAATGGAAATCCAAAGTGGAAAGTGAGGATCCTATAACTAACCTAGAGCCTTCAGGTGATGCTATGGAAACAACTACCATGAAGACCCAAGTAACAAGCTGCAACATCACAGAACCTATTGACTCTGAAGAACAAGATACCACTGTACCATATCAGAACCAGGCTGAAGAGTCAGAAGAAGCCATGGAGATGACTGATGAGTCTGCTGCCAAGGATACCGATGTCAAGGAGACAGTTGCCAAGAAGATTGTAGTGAAAAGGACACCCAAAGGAAGACGAGGACGTAAGAGGAAGGCTGCAGAAAAACCACAGGAAGAGAGTGTTACTAAGCAACCGAAAGTCACAGATGATAGTTCGCAGGAAGATAGTGAAGAAGTGAAGCTAGATGCTGTTTGTGAGGAACAAAAACTGATGGAGAAGAGTGCCAAAGATGAAAATGAAGAATCACTGCCTGAAGAGGAATCAAAGCCAAATGCCAGAAGAGGAAAGAGGAAGAGAGCTACTAAGCAATCCAAGCCAGCCACCAAAGACGAAGTGTCTGAATCAAAAGAAATAAGAGAAGAAAGGAAAGACACAGAAGAGAATGTTACTAAGCACCCAAAAGTCACCAATGAGAGTTCACAAGAAGAAACTGAAGAAGTAAAGCTAGATAGTGTCGATGCTGTTGGCGAGGAACAAAAGCTGATAGAAGACAGTGCCAAAGATGAAAATGAAGAACCACTGCCAGAAGAGGAATCCAAACCAAATGCCAGAAGAGGAAAGAGGAAGAGAGCTACTAAGCAATCCAAGCCAGCCACCAAAGACAAAGTGTCTGAATCAAAAGAAATAAGAGAAGAAAGGAAAGACACAGTCTCTTCTGAAATTTCCAGCACAGAACCTTCAGAAGATGAGCAACCATCTAAACGAGAAGTAGGTGTAAAAACTGTGAAAAGCAAAGCAAGAAGGTCCAGAAACGTTGAGGATGAGACTGAAGAATTGGCTCAGTCTTCAAGTGTAGAGACCGAGGTTCCTTCTCCTACTCCCACCAGACAGCGACGAGGAAGGTCACAAGGCAGATTATCTGACAAGGACACTGGAACCATGACTGTAACTGATGAGAAAGCAGATTCTGTGTCTGCCATTACTTTTACCAGACAACGAAGGGGGAGACCACAGAAGGATGTTGATGAAAAGGAAAGTGAACCCAATATGGAAACAGCTGAGTTCCCTCAAACAAATCCAGAGACACCCAGAAACGAAGACCCAAAGTCTGGCTCCTCTGCTACTAGAAGAGGAAGAGGGCAAGCACAGCAAGGTAACAAAGCTGAAGCAGTCGTTACAAACCAAACTGATGAGGTGACCTCAGTGAAAACTGATGACACTACTGTCACTACTGGTTTAAATACTACACCAGATGAGTCCCAACAGCACAAAATGGAAGTGAAAGATGGTATCGAAAAGAAGAAAGACAACAGTGATACAGAATCTACTGATTGTAAACAGCCAGATGTGGAGACACCTTCTGAAATTACAGCTCCTGTCAGGAGAAGAAGTGGACGATCACTGAGGGGATCTTCCAAGAAGGATGACACTACTGTACCAGAACCTACTGATTCTAAACAGCCAGATGTGGAGACACCTTCTGAAATTACAGTTCCTGTAGGGAGAAGAAGTGGACGATCACTGAGGGTATCATCAAAAGAAGATGACACTACTGTACCAGAACCTACTGATTCACAGCAGTCAGATGTAGAGACACCTGCAGCAAGTATGGCTCCTGTAGGGAGTAGAAAGGGACGATCACTAAGGGGATCTTCCAAGATGGATGACACTGATTCACAACAGTCAGATGAAGTAGAGGAACCTATAGGACACATGGCTGCTACCAGAAGAAGGAGCGGGAAATCAACAAGAGGATCTTTCAAGAAGGCTGACACTTCAGTGACTCCAGAAGCTGTGTCTCAAGCACTGGCAACCACACCACTTGATGAAAGTGCATCTCCTGATGTAGATCATCATTCTAAGCCTTCCACTTCAAACAAAGGAAGAAGGAAAGGGAATAAACAGAAACAACCTGATCATGACAGTAGCTCTCCACAAGTTGAAGAACAGAGCTCTGAAGAAGACGTTGTTACCACAAAGCCTACAAGAAAAAGACAGTCTTCCAACATGAGCAAAGATGTTGATTCTGATAGCACTCCACCAGTTGAAGAACAGAGCAAACACGAAGAGATAATAGTTGGCAGCAAAAGGACTGTTAAGAACAAAGGCAAAACAATACGGAAGGGAACCACGCTGAAAAACGATCACACTGGAGACACTTCAGCTGATGTAGAAACGTCTGATCAGGAAAAATCAAATGCTTTAAGCACAAAACGCCTTCATAAAACATCACTAAACAAGGATGAATCAATGAACACCTCCGTTACAGATGATGAAGCAGCAGTATCAGATAACATAGAATCACCTGCTAGGCCTCCTCATGAACCCAAAATAACTCCAGCAAAGACATCTCGACGTGTACTTAGAAAAAGAAATTAGGCAGCATTATTGAATCATTTTCATACAGGACAAAAATCATAAATGTGCTCAATTTAACACTGGTTTTTTTCAGTAACAGGACGTTTTCATGATATCATCATTGACTTCTACCACCAAACTCCCTTGCACACTTTCTTTTGTTCAGTTAGTTAGACTCATTGTCTTACTACTCTCATAAGGGAATACAAATTTAAATAAGAGAGAAAAAAGCGAAGCATCTTGGTTGTGGAAGTCAAATTACACCATCATGCAATCATACTATTCAAGAGTACAGAAGTAGTACGTACTGCTAAACTACAACACAACTCTTAAATTTCACTACATTTTTTCACAACACATCTAAAAACAACAAATATTTAACCTCATTTGCATTTCATGTTTATATTCGGATTACAAAACGAATGATATAGTCATTAAATAGTCCATCCTTTTAGGCTATAGTCCATGCTTTTGGCCAAAAATGACCCATTTTGAACTTTTTTTGAATAATGCAATACTTTGAAAAAGGTGCGAAAAACACCCAAAATCCATCAAAACCATGGGCTATAGTCCATGCTTTTGGCCAAAAATGACCCATTTTGAACTTTTTTTTGAATAATTCAATACTTTGAAAAAGGTGCGAAAAACACCCAAAATCCATCAAAACCATGGGCTATAGTCCATCCTTTTTGGCCAAAAATGAAACGTTTTGAACTTTCTTTCAATAATGCATTTATTTGAAAATGGTGCGAAAAAAACCCAAAATCCATCAAAACCATGGGCTATAGTCCATCCTTTTTGGCCAAAAATGACCCATTTTGAACTTTCTTTGAATAATGCATTTATTTGAAAAAGGTGTGAAAAACACCTAAAATCCATCAAAACCATGGGCTATAGTCCATGCTTTTTGGCCAAAAATGACCCATTTTGAACTTTCTTTGAATAATGCATTTATTTGAAAAAGGTGTGAAAAACACCTAAAATCCATCAAAACCATGGGCTATAGTCCATGCTTTTTGGCCAAAAATGACCCATTTTGGACTTTCTTTGAATAATGCATTTATTTGAAAAAGGTGTGAAAAACACCTAAAATCCATCAAAACCATAGGCTATAGTCCATGCTTTTTGGCCAAAAATGACCCATTTTGGACTTTCTTTGAATAATGCATTTATTTGAAAAAGGTGTGAAAAACACCTAAAATCCATCAAAACCATGGGCTATAGTCCATGCTTTTTGGCCAAAAATGACCTATTTTGAACTTTCTTTGAATAATGCATTTATTTGAAAAAGGTGTGAAAAACACCTAAAATCCATCAAAACCATGGGCTATAGTCCATGCTTTTGGACAAAAATGATGCATTTTGAACTTTCTTTGAATAATGCATTTATTTGAAAAAGGTGCGAAAAACACACAAAATCCATCAAAACCATGGGCTATAGTCCATGCTATTGGACAAAAATGACCCATTTTGAATATTCTTTGAATAATGCATTTATTTGAAAAAGGTGTGAAAAACATCCAAAATCCATCAAAACCATGGGCTATAGTCCATGCTTTTTGGCCAAAAACATCCAAAATAATGGTACTGGTAAAAATACACTCGAGATGATTGGATGAAAGAGGAATGTTAAAACGGTCCAATGGTAATAGTAAATTGGTATAGCCAAAAACCATTAAAAATGACCTTTACTTTAAAAAATATATCCTGGTGAGATTGAATGATAAAAGGTGTGAAAATTTGTGCCAAATGAGCTCTGGAGTATAAGTCTATGGTTTTCAAAATACTAGTAGTTAATTTTGGACGTTTTTACGTTCTTTTTGCATTGGAGCCAGAAATGCTTTGTTAATATGATAAATTTTCTAATATTTTATGGAAGGAGAAGAAGAAAGATTTATTACTTGCGTAAAAAATGATGTTTGGGGTTTTGTCACCAATGACATTTAGCTCGATTCTTGAGTGATATACATGTATAGATGGTATATAATGTACGTACGGCCTAGGATAAAACCCGGGGGGAGGACTCTCTTGAAAAGTGGGTAGGGGGATTCAACAGACCTTTTTAGGGTCGAAAATGAGACCTCGCGTACCTTTTAGGGTCTCCGGCTGACTCCCGTCTGACTCTACCTTTTAGGATCAGATTTGTTTGTTTTGAAAAATATCAAACGTCATACATATAATGGTTGGAAACGTCATTTTAAATGTGGTCGTACCTTTTAGGGTCTAAAATCAGCATCTCAGTTAATTTATGCGCACCTTTTAGGGTCATTTTCAAAACCGTCCGTCGAGCCCCCCTAGCCACTTTTCAAGAGTCACCCCTTCCGGGGGATGAAATACCCAACGTTCAAAATCAAGATGACAGGTATGTGCATGGCTGAATGAATACTAAGAGGTCGTATTCTCATGAAACTGTTACCACCGTGACATAATCAACTTAATTAGCAACGTTTGACAAAGTCAATTGAAACAATGTGGTTTGTATGTTAGCTCATGTTTGGGGTTGGCTCTTCCCTTGTTGTTTTCTGATTTCTTTACATTCATTGCACACACAAACATGGCCAGGGATAGAGTATTGTTGGGGTTCACTCTTCCGAGGCTGGCTTTGAGGGGACACGTAAATGACTGGAGTGTGTTGTTGCTGTTGTTGATGTCCTCCTACAGGCTCCATGCGCTGTTCAGGTGGGTAACTGTGCTGTTCATGTGACGACTCATTCCTGTTGCTTCTCACAGATGGATCTGGTTCTAGATCTTTACTTCTGTTAACAGAGAGGAAAATTTTAGTTGTTGCAACTCATGCAAATTGTATGTATAAACTAACAAGATAAGAACATCTGAAACTTAAGAATCCAGGAAATACTCCAGTTTCGAGTTCTCTGTTGCTCAGGGTTAGGTTCAACTTTTGCAGAATATTCAAGTGTTCCAGTGAAAATCTGTGAAATTTCAAAGTGTTTGTTTTGTAGAAGTTGTGCATTCTCTACATTACCGTTGGTATTTGTGATTATTTAGACAATGATACAAGGTTAAGCCTGAGTAAATGAGTTTGTAATCAAGGAACACAGCGGTAAGTTGGAACTCGAAATTCCCTATACGACTGTAAGAAAAACGTATTATAAAGTATTTAGATATGTAGCGCGCAGATTGGCTGTTACCTCTTTTGTATCATAGGACAGAGACACGCTCATGCAAAATCATTCTAAATACTTTACAAAAGTAAAAGTAATATAAAACGGCTGCTTATGTATATACTGTGATATAAACAAACTCGTAAAGCGAGAGAAACACTCGGGTACGCCTCGTTTTCCTAAGTTTGCTTTTCTTGAGCTCTACAGCTCTCAGCGTGTTTATATCACAGTACAGAGACATGCGCGAGCGCTGTATTTATCCTTGTGATGCAGTACACTTATTTTGATCGTAATGTGTGCTAACACTCAGATTGTTCAAACACTCATAATCTCACGCATAATGTGATTGGCTCACTGGTCTTGCTGTAAAAACTTTCTCGTAATTTCTCACAGTCCCAAAACCTGGACTGTTCGCCTAGCCGGTGTAAACGCGATAGCTTTGTTCAATCTAGCCTGTCTTGCTTGACACACCCCTCCCCTCCCCCTCTCCAGACAACAATCACGCAACGCAGACTGTATTTCCTCTGCCTTCGTACCTGGTAGATTTGGACAGCAGTCTTATGCAAACCAATAGGACAATGATAATGCATATCAGCAGCAGGAGGATGAGAATCACCAGGATCGTAATGGCCACTGGGATAGAATCACTGATCTCTTCCGGTTCTGTGTACCATTCGGTTGTGCTGTTACTTGCTGCTCCTTTAAAAATATGAAATAACCGTGTGAGTATTTAGTCAAGGGAGAAATAAGTGGAGACCAGGTTTTAGCGCGCAATGCACCCTGGGAGTCACGAACTTTTTTATTCCGATGTTTCCCGTCATGCTTTACGAGTGCTGCGTAAACGTGGGATGGCGGGTTCAACTTCCTCTTCTTCCTTTCCTCCCTTTTCCTTTTTTCAACTCACGATACTCCCAAGTTTATTCAACGCTTTTTATATGAGCACAAAGTTTCAGACTGATCACTTACCAACACTCGCTGCGATACAAAACAGCAATAATATCAGGACATTTATCTTCATGGTGGGATCCATCATGTTTCTGTCGAGATAGAGCGATAATTACTAAATAAAAGTCAGACTATGAAAAACTAAATTAATAGAATTTTAGTCCATGCTCTAAATTTTTAGACAAGCGAGTACGTTGGTTGACTTTGCTTAAGCTAAAGTGAGTTAATTCAGAACTAATTTGTCGAATAGCTTCGAATGAATAAAATAAGCGAAAGGATCGACTATATACGTTTCTGTCACGGTGCTCTTTCCAGATGTTATACTGCAAATAGAAAGCCACTTATTTTGAAATATTTTTCAGTTTTTCAAAGGTTTTCATATGTTCAAGGACAGAAAATCTTCATAGTGAATGTGGCTACTGCTTTCATTATCGGATAATCATCAACACGCATTTTCCCTATCAATTATCCCGCTTCTTTAGGTGTCAAAAAACTTCCTATCGTACTTTCAGTTGTTTTTCCGCGGAACAGGCCAAAATACTGGTAATTCAAATTGGTAAAATCTCTCAAAGCCTTGTAAAGCCTTGAATTGTAACTTAGTTTACGAGCTAAACTTAGTGAAATTCGTACGCCATATATTTAAGCTACCAAACGGCAACGAAACTAAACGAATTATAAAAGACAGCATTAGAGCAAAAGGTATTCAACCTAAAAAGTTACAGAATTTTCTTCCAAACAAGACTAAGACATACCTTTGCAGCTATAGCAAGAATTTCCTTGTTTTCCAGAGGAGTTGCTCTTTATACATCAATACAGTGAACTCTTTAGATGAAGCTTCTTCGGCGTTACCATTGACAACTCGTCATGACAAAATTCTTCTCGATCTAAAGAAAATGTAAAAAATAAAATGTTGCTTTTCGCTAAAACCAAAAATGCTAATTCTGTGAAATTTTGAAAGTACACCGCTGTGGGTTGGAAGAATGTTATTGTAAATAGTCTTTTCTAGACTTTCCGCTATTTGTGTGGATCTTGATTTGTTTATGGTCGTTGTTATGGCAATGATTATGCCTGTGGAGGTTCTGAATTGTGTCTGGATGGACGAAACGTAGCAGACAAATTAAACAAACTTGACTAAATATTTTTTGTATTAATTTTCAATCATTTTTACGAGAGGAAAAAAAACATTTTTATTTTAATCAACACCACTATATTTATTATGCGAATGAAAACGCTGGAAATGTTGCACCGTTTTAGAACCTAGCACTCCTACTTTATTGCGTTTAGCTGAACTTGTTCTCACCCTTAATTGTTTTTCCTTTGGCGACCGCTTTTTTCGACAGATTAACGGTGTAGCTATGGGCACCAAAATGGGACCTAGCTATGCTAATTTATTTGTTGGCTACATCGAGCAACAGATTTTTGATCTCTATCCAGGCATTAAACCTGAGCTTTTTGGTCGCTACATTGACGATTGTATTGGTGCTACTTCTTGTTCAAAACAAGACCTAGATTCTTTTATTCTCTATGTCAATTCTTTTCACCCAGCTCTTGAATTCACTTGGGACATTAGTGAAACTTCTGTCACATTTCTTGACATTTCTGTGAAGTATTTCTGCTAATCATCTCAATACCACTATTCATTATAAGCCCACAGACTCTCATTCATATTTACTTTATTCCTCCTCACACCCTAAACACACTCTCAATTCTATTCCTTTTTCGCAATTCTTACGTTTGCGCCGTCTTTGCAGTGACGACACTGATTTTTCTCACAAATGTCAAGAAATGCGTTCCTTTTTTCTTAATCGTGGTTACCCTATTACCATCATCGACCGTGCTATGCTTAAAGCTTCTTCCATAGATCGTAACACTGCTCTCACCCCTAAATCACGCAATTCTAACCTTAACCGCATTCCATTCACTATCACTTACCATCCTATTAACAACTCTATCAAACCTGTCATTAATCGTAACTTCAATTTACTCAACTCTGATCCCACCACGTCCAACATTTTCAAAGAACGCCCTCTTTTTTCGTTCAAAAGGGACCGTAATTTACGCTCTTTCTTAGTTAAAGGTGTACTTCCTTCTAATAAAGAACCCGGTACTTTTCGCTGTTCTCGCAAACGTTGCTACACTTGCCCCTTTGTTGCTTCACATACTTCTATTAAAGGTCCCAAATCCACCTTTAATATTACAGATCATTTTGATTGTACTTCTTCTAACGTCATCTACTGCATTCAATGTTAACGCTGTAACATGCTCTATGTTGGAGAAACTGGCCGCCGATTAGGTGATCGTTTTAGAGACCACCTTTACGACATTCGCAAGAAAGATTTATCTAAACCAGTTGCTCGGCACTTTAACTCTGCTAATCATTCTGAGCTTAATGCTATTGTTTTTGGTCTGTGTTTAACCCACTGCAGCAACAATCATCGTAAAACAAAAGAAATGCGCTTAATTCATTCACTTGGCACCGTTAATCCCCACGGGATGAACGAACGCTTCGCTTATAATTAAGTTATTTCCCACCTATTGTTGCTTTCGATCCTTTTGTTTTCCTTTGTTAAATGGCTTGCTTTTTTCTTATTGGTTTGTTTTCTCTCTCCTCTACTATATAAACATCTCTCTTACTCTCACTTTCTATTGACTCCGACGAAGGACTAACGTCCGAAACGTCAGTTACTATTTTCACTACGGTGTAAAACTTATCATTCTACGATAACTGTTTTATTAGAAACACCGACGCAGTCCACGCTAGTGTTTACTAGCCAACATCTACATATTGAAAAAAGTTTATTGACATTTTTATACTTGATGTACTTCAAGTTTATGTTACAAGTTACTTTTGTACTACATTTAAGTGATACATTTGTTGACAACTAGACATACACTTCAATAAAGTTAATCACCTGAAAAGCTATAAAGCTGAGGCCGACAAGGATTATGGGTAGATTCATTTTACACGTTCAACCGCTTGATAACCGTTCATGGACTTGCGAATCTTTTAACGTTACAGTCTCACCTCTTCTGAGCATCATCGAGCTGCAGTTTGTATTAAAAAAGCTTTGTATGTATATGCTTTTTTGATATGAAAAGTTTCCCATGATGCTCAGTGATCTCAGCTTTCTAGGTTTTTGATGACTAACTTTATTGAAATAAGTGTAAACAATTGGTGGCGTAAAATTATACTGTTAAGTTATATTCATGATTATGAATAAATCGCTGAAGGGTCTGAGCAGATTGAAGTGGAAGGGATGATGATCAAGTGGAGAAGAGACGCGGATGATAGGGCTTCTGGTGAAGATATTATGACATCAAAAAATATATATATAATAATAATAATGTTTATGACACTGATGATCTATCTACAAAGCTTTTCGCTGTTGTATCAAAATGTGGGACAATCACAACAGAGCTAGGCTCCAAACTAAGTGAAAGCCCAAAGATCGAATTAGAATTTAGAAGTTGATTTTTGGGGAGGGAGGAAACCCGGAGAACCCGGAAAACCCTCGAAGCACAGGAGTACATTTGTTGTCCACTGTGCAGAAAAAACTAATCAATTTCTACTCTTACTCCTCTACCTTGCATGTACTGTACTATAACCCAGCAAATATTAATGGATATTTACCTATTTACAAAAATACTCTGGTTTCTATAAATGATCACTTTTTCAGACCAAATAGCACTAGCTCCACACCAACAGTATGCAGATATGGTTTTAATCTTAATCTTAAAATTTTACTCTTAAAATTTTTACGCATGCTCAGTTGTAAGGGGATCCATGTTCCGTTTGAACAGCCACATTTGGTCCCAAGGGATCCAGATAGTAAGGGTCTGTCTGGCAAGCACTGTCTTGGACATGTGGACGTGGATTATGTGGAGATGGGTGAACCCTGGGGCTTGATTTACGTCTGTATGTTGCTTGTTCACTCTCTCGTATGTAGGCGACGTTGGTGTGTCCCGCTGTACTTACTTCTGACTCGCTGTAGGGAAAAAGTAAGATCGATGAGGTCAAAATATCATCATTTTTTTATCCCATCAATGCCAAGGGCGGATCCAGGGGGGGGGGGGCAGTAAAAAAACCCTGAAGAATTAGATGCTTTTTTTAATTGTTTTCCGTTGTGTTGACGGAAGAAACTCAATTAGCCCCCCCTTGAATGCATCCGCCTATCTATCCCACTACCCATCCATCCATCCCATTCAATTATCCATTCATCCCATTCAATTATTCATCCTCATCCCTCTACTTATCCCATCCAATTATTAATCTATCCCACTACCCATCCATCCATCCCATTCAATTATCCATTCACCCCATTCAATTATCCATTCATCCCATTCAATTATTCATCCTCATCCCTCCATTTATCACATCCGATTATCAATCTATCCATCCATCCATTGATTCATTGATTCATTCGTTTGTTCATTTCTTTTTTCATTCAACCAGCCTCTCGATCTGTGTCACGAGCCGATTAACCCCACCCCCATACTTACTTCAAGTACGGAGCCTTGTTGATGTAGTTCTTACAAACACAAATAAGAATAATAATGAAAATAATCCAGACGATGAAGAGCACCAGGATAGCGATGCACAGCGACTCCAGAGTCGAGTAGTCTGTGTTTGCTGTAGGAATAGAAATTACATCATTCGCATTAAAACATTTGTATAGAGAGGCTTTCGTCTATTGATTAAAATTGGAATTGAAAAGTGTCGTTAAAAGGATAGACGTCTGGATTATTATGACCCTCGATCAAATGGCTTTCTAAATGAAGCATTTTAAATGCGGGGACGGTTTATATTTGCACGATTTCGAATTGGTCGATCAAAGTGGAAGTCATTTCACGGTTCAGGTAGTCAGTTTACCATATGAAATGAAATTGTTCTATCAAATATTTATAAAATGTTGTATGATGGAAAATGTAAAAAGTCAACGTCAAATATCACAAAAACAACAAGAAAAGTTTAAAGAAAATTGCTATTGGAAAACTAGGGCTAATCATTTTACAGTGGTGTAAATGTATGCCGGATTTGAAGTGTATTTTTATGGGGGAAATGGAATTAGTTTTTTAGGAGAAATTAAAGGCACGATTAGTGTGCTACTTTTGGCATGCTAGAAGTTTGACACGTTAATAAAGTTTATGTATGTATGTATGTATGTAGGTACATACCTCGTGTTCCAGGGATCAAAACTGTGAATAGAACGAAGAACACCAACCAATGAAGGGAATCCATCTTCATCCGGCAAAAAGTGTAAGAAATAATTCCTCAACAGGAGAACAAACTGATTTTCTCTTATAACAACTTGCTGTACTCTGTTCCGTAGAGAAGACAAGAAAATATTGAATCCTGAACAAGTGGAACACAAGACTGCTACTGGAAAAAAAACAGAAAGTTTTTCAGAGATAAAAAAAGAAAACCTCTCAGAATGAGTATAATAACGTTAGAATACACACTTACTGAAGACTTTTTGTTAATGGGAACTCTTAGTTTTCAATCACAACATTACAAGCGAAAAATAACGCTTTGGTTAGCATGGTTACCATCACACGTAGTGTAGGAACTACGATTACGATAATGCTAGAAGACTTACCAGAAGTAAATTAAATAAACAGAAAACAATGAACACATTTCCTGACCCTGAGGGCTGTCAGCCTTAGTTCTGATATTCACTGTTGTGTTTCCGCGGGCTAAAGTATCTATAGCAACATAGCGAGATAGAAAAATTATGGTTTTATTTTTGAACGGATAAATGATTTATACAAAAATATCTCCGGCGAATAGAGCCTGGGCAAACGTCCAGTGGTGGGATTGTCGTGGACTCAGTGTCGTGCTGTTTCATCTGACATTCAAAGTAACTCACTCACACTGAGTTCTGCACTTATTTTATTCCTGAAAAACAAAAAACATAGGTTCACAAAGGAAACGAAAACACAACTGTCTAAAAATTATCGCAAACCAGAAAACAAATTCCTTTTTTTAAATTCATGGTTAGTTGTTCTCTGTAAACAATTTTCAATATTAAATTTTTCTGACTTTCCAAAAAACGGTTGGTTTTGCACATAACTCGCTGAAAAAGATCGTCTTTTTGCATCCAAGAGTTTGTTGAGAGACAAAGACTTATTCTAGAAGAACTGCACTCTATTATATCTAGATAGTTGCCATAGGCAACCTAGTAAATACAGGAAACTTGAACTCTTTGTCAAAACAAAGACGAGGCATGTTTATTTAAAAAAATCTGTTTTTATACTTTGTTTATGAATTGACTTGTTTATTCCAATTTATTATATGAAATTGTGGGTGACAATTTCGTATTGAATTCTCCTGTATAAGATACATAAAGATTTGACCACATTTATTTAAGACCCCAGTGCCAAAACTGAAACCTTACGTCTACGAGAATGCCTTGACCATCATCACGGTCATCCAAATCCGTTTGGTTAACTTAACCACATTTTCGAATACAAAGATATTGATTTCAGTGGAGTGAGAACAGCAAAAAAGTTTTAAAAAGTGATTTATATATAGTTTATTTTCTTCACTGACTTCGGTATTATACAAAGTAAAAATATTTTAACGAGGAATATAATAGGTTGAAAGCAATGAGAGTTTTTAAAAATACAAAATGAATTAAACATTTCTAGCAATTTACAGTGTAAAAGATTAGTCGCTTGTAAAACTTTATCTAAGAACATTAGAAAGACCCTTGTAATAAAGTTACAAGAAAACTGTAATATTATACGGGATTCTTCAGTACCCAATTTTTCAGAAACTTTTTAAATGTTTTTCAGGTCTCGTGGAAAGAAGGAGAGAGAGGTAAATTTGTGATAGTTTTATAAATACAGCTCTTTTTTATTGCTTTTCTGATAAACGAATTTTAAATAATTTAGTTCTAATCGTGATCTTCTGCTGTGTCTCCTGGGCAGTTTTGTGCTAAATCTGATTCATCTGCAACGAAAACATATGGATGAGAGAAAAATCTGTAATAGCGTGACTCTCAAATGATTTCCGCTCTGAACCAATCGAAAAAACGAGAAAGCAAACTATCCAATCACAGTGCTCGCATCCTTTAGCCAATGACGAGCAGGTGCGATATATAAACCAAAATTACACAAGTTGTTCTCTAGACAATTATATAAGTGTGAGTTTTAAAAAGAGGGGGAAAGAGAGAAAGAAAGGAGGCAGAAAGCAAAAAAGGAAAACAAAAAGTAAAATAAAGCTAGAGTGACCACAGTAAATCCATGAAACACTAATTACTAAATAGTACAAAATAGTGCTAGTTAAACAATAGAAAACAATGGAATTTGCATGAAATTGTGCTATTTAGTATTTCTAAAGTTTCACGGATTTACTGTGGTCACTCTACTCCTTTTATAAATCTCTCATCATTATTTTCTGCAACTGGTACATTGCCTCATTTTGGCATTGACATTAACAGCAGACTTGATTACCACAATAATATTTATGCATAAACTTTATATACTTTCTTACAAGAGAAAATGAACTAAGAGAAGGAATCACCACGCCCCATCATGTGCACACTTTGATGCTATTTTTAGAATCATCGATATTATTTTTAACTCATTACCATGCCCGCGCGATAATCATGCTTCCTTTAATGCCTCGTTTTAGGACACGAAAAGCGACAAAAACACAGGCTTTTGTTTACTGCAAGACTAGAAGCCGCCTACCCTCAAAGAATCAACTAATCAGGTTCTTCGCTCAAAATATCTCCAAGCTAAAAATAGCATCAAACTGTGCACATGACGGTTACAAGGCTATATAGGGGGGATTCCTTCTCTTAGTTCATATTCTCTTGCTTTCTTACCATTGTAGGTGATACCACACCATATACAGTAATAATGTTGGGTTCTCAAATATTGTGTTAATTGGATTAACTTTTCATAAGGCTGAAATATACACATAAATTAACATCAGCATTTAATTTTTCCTTTACCACTTATCATTGCAAATCCATGGATATAACTAAAAGGGCAAAGAGTATATCTCCAGGGCCTGGTTGTACGAAGGGTGGATAGTGCTATCTTTCCACTGGATAAGATTTATCCATCAGACAGCACTGTCCAGTCTTTTTGTACAACCGAACCCAGGACGTTTGAGACGGGGAAATTGTGCAGCAAAGGGGAAAACGTTTTTCACATTACTCAATAAAAAGAAGAAAATAATCTGTAGTACCTCTAGCTCTGGTTCATTTGTATTTTCAGTTGCTTCTTCTTCTTCTTCTTCTTCTTCCTCCTCTTTTTTAATCTCTGGCCAGAACCAGGCTTCTTTACATGTCAATTCCTAAAAGCAAATTTAGGTGCAATGTTTTTAGTGAATATATTTTGACAAAACAAAGTTAGCTAATAAGAGCAAAAGAAATTTGTTATGAACATTGGTAATAGATAATAGTTTTAAGGTCAATGGATCAATGAGTTGTAAATTGAAAAAAAAAAAATCAATAAAAGACAAATAACCTTTGCTGTGTCCAGTTGTTCACAAGCTTTCTGGCTCTTGTATAAATCTGATTGTATTGTTTTATCCACAAATTTGTTACTCATGTGTTTCCTGAAGTCTTCTTGTTTTATTTCCTGCAGCTTCGACCTCTTTTTCTCTCTTTCTTCAAATAATTTTTCTCTGATTTCTTGTTGCCTTTTGACATGCACATCTCGTCCAAGGCCTCCTCTATCTTGGATAAAAACAACTGTTTTACAAAACTTCATTTTCTAATTGCTGACCAGCCTATGACACTATTATTTCTTGTGATTGGTCAAAATTGAATTTTGTAATTAGGATATAACAATAATACTGATTGGGTGTGTGATGCCCGGGGGGGGTCTTCCCTATATTCGCTATGCAGGTACGTGCTGCCAAACAGAGTATGGTTTTCAGCGATCCTACTCTGCAACAGGGTATATATAATTGTGCTCGCTCTGGAACAGGGTATATGAAATGATGATCTCTCCTCTCTGGAACAGGGTTTTTAGCGATGTTGCTCTGGAACAGGGTATGACTTTCAGCGATTTTTACTCTGGAACAGGGTCAGGGTTCAGAGGGCTCAGCGGCACATCCATACCCTAAACCGGCAAGAGTACCCCGGGGCGTTATGAGCCAATCAAATTGCAGGATGCGTCCAGTAATGTGAATTTATCTATTTTATTTGTCTTTAGTTAGCTTCATCTTTTTAATGATTTTATCCTTTTCAAAGACCAGAATATCAGTTACTCATGCACTTTTTAGATCATGACATAAATGTTATATATAAACTCACCAGATTTTAGTGAAATTGGAATTGGTTCAGCCCTGCCAGTACCTGTAAAGAATTAAAAACAAAATCACTATCCCTTCCTCATAAACGAAGAAATCAGAAAAAAATCATGGGAGTAGAGTGGTGTTATTGCTCAATGATACAGTGTGGCACAGAGGTTATGCATGACGTGTGTTAAACTTAGTGCAATATATGTGAAAATAGCAAAATATAGAGCATGATTTACGAATTCATATGTTTGTATGGTTTGAGAGTGATCGTTGGTGAAGCCATGCGATATTTACGCTATATAAAATAGTTATTATTATTACTATTATTAATGTGCCATCGTGGGTATAAAGCTGTGATCAGTATATTCCTCAGCTCTCTAGAAAATAAATAAAGGTGTGAAAATTAAAATTTCCAATATTTAATACCTTCCTTTCCAAGGCCCGTGCCTTTCTTGTATCCCATCTTCTGCAGTAAAGCAAACCCAATGTTGGTCGAGTCGAGAGCAGTAGACATTCCTTCCTCTCTCTTCTCCTTTTCCTTTTCTTTTAAAGGTTTAGCTTTATTCTTCACATTAGAAAGCTTGTGCTGTAGCTCCTTTTTGATTTTATAAGCAGTACGTTTATCAATTGGAAGTCTCTCAGTGGAACTCGGAGCTTCAAGTAAATATTTATCTGACATGTAATCTTCTTCTTCTTCGTCCGCCATCTTGAAAAGTATTGGGCAATACCGCTGGTCGATGAAAAATAATGCCAGAGAAAGCCTGGGTACTAAATAATGAATGTTCGAAGTCCATCAACAGGTAACCCAATAATAGCATAGCTTTGTAACGCAGTTGATTTTGAATGTCTTTTATAATCTTTCGGTTTTTTACATCAAAGAAATGTTACTAGTCAATTTTGTCCCTGAAATAATCTTTTAGCGTTACTGAAATTGTCTAATGAATTTTGTGATCCAAAAGTCGACTGTGAGCTTCCAGTGCTTCACCCAAAGAAAGTGTTTAACAATTTAAATGTTTGAAATTTAAAACAAAACAATTTTTACAGAAGTCAAATTTGTACAAATGATATTAAGATTTGCGTTTAAAAAACGCCCAGGAGGTCTGAAGATCGCGCTCGACCTTGAGATGCAAGATGTAACTGACCGGAAACGGTATCGCATTACGTGACAAAGTCCTCTGAACCGAAATTTGTTTTTTAAAAGTTTAGTGATGCTTGTCTTCTGGTTCCAAACAGTTTTTGTCGTTCTAAACGCCATAACAAGGTAAGAAACACTGGATACTGAGAATATACTTTTGATTTCAATGAGAATGTTATATGCATTTCAAAAAAACTACAGAGAAGACCTGATATCAGTAGGTCTTGAATCAAGGTCTTGAATCAAGGTCTTGAACTGTGTTTCTTGATACGCGACAATGAGCACTCGTCTACTTTGCTGTAAAAATACTTTTATCCGTAGATGCATTTAGGAATCGAAATCAAGCCATTAAGTTAACCAACAAATATGAGCAAAAACCAGACTCTAGATAGCTAATATCTTTCTCCAGAGGCCCATAGGGGGCCGGGTAGGTAGAGGTATAAGTAGAGAATAAATTAACATTAAGCCCTTGGAAGTTAAAATAATATTGTTAAATTCGCAATGCTTAAAACTACTGTATCGATTAATGATTGATAGTGATTAATGTTTTAAACAGAGTGAATTTGAGAATTAATAAGATTTTTGTATCCGGCCGCTGAAGATCTCATTTGAAATAATATTTTGTATGTATGAGTATATTAATCACATTTCCGAGATGTTCTGTTGTATATAACAGACAAAAAAGATGAGAAAAGACGGCTGGTGGCTGGGTGGCTGAGGAAGTACTCGTAAAAATATCAAACCGTGTTACACAACCTTTCATGAATAAATAAATGACCTCTAGATATAACGGCAGAGCTCTCTTCCAGCAGAGCTGCTGACCTTTGCGATTACTGATCCGACTGCTTAACGATGTGCATGCCTCTTGTCATGCGTTTTGTTCTTATTCTTGTCTATATCTGGCAAACCTGGTACTACGGCAAGTGTACTTTAAGAAAATGCATGCCGTGTCATTTTTTGTTGTCAAACAACGGAAACTCCTAACAAACCAATGGGTGGAGAGGGAGGGGGTGTAAAGAATTTACAGTGGTAGCCCAAAAAACAAAATTACCGAGAAGGAAATCTGAAAAAAATCTTAATAGTCCCCTTCACAGTTCCAAGCGCCGAGACGAACGGTGAGCTGGCAAAGATGGAGACCTTCTTTAACACCTTGGATAATATTTCGCATGTCTCTATCATTGCAAGCTCACCGTTCCTCTCGCTTCGATGCAAAGGCACGGCTACCTTTCCAAGATGGCGCAGAGAACTGTGAAAGGGACTATTGTTTTCACTTGATTTGAAGTATATCACTGAGACAATGCCACGAACTCACGAACTCTATCTGTTCTTTTTGGAAGGTTTTTTTCGGGCAACGATAAGCAGAAGATACTGTATTGGTTCCTAGCTAGATGGACATATATCTCCCTTAAAGAGTGCCAGGCTGGTTTAACTAGGAGCCAATGCCATGAACTCTATCTGTTATCTTTGATAGTCACAACAACAACAATGAAGGCTTTAGACCTTTATACTTTGTTGCTATCAGATCAGTGCGATACCTCAAGGCGTACGTGATCAGTCAGAGTCATGTTTCAACCAAGGGCTCTTAAATTTGTTAAGTAAATCAAAACCGTAGAAGATTTTCTGTCACAACAAAAGCAAAGTCCGAACATCGAATGATACTAGTTTCTCTTTTGATCAGGCATGGCATGATAGTTAGTTTAGGTGTCAAATCTCTCCACGCGAGGTACTAGCTGCGTGTTTGTTTCCTCTTGAACGAGTTACACATTTACATGGTATTTTCTGTTTAACTATTCAACAGCAATCAGTCCCGCAAGCTGTAAACTATTAAAAGCAGAAAAGTAAAATGGCTCCACAGCTGGGAGGGCGCGTCCATCACGCCAAAGACAGACGGTCTGCTTTAAGGAGGCGACGGTCGCGATGGCTGGTCAAACACATGAATGAAACAGCCACGAATATGGGTGAGTAAAGGAAGAAATTTAATGCCTGAGAAACTGCGATTCTCAACGAAGAAAGTTCGTAGGCATATTGCATTGCTCGCGCGCATTCTTTTTACGCATGAGTTTAGTGTGCGCGCGCTCATTGTGATGACGTCATTTAAATGTTTTGATACCTCAAAACATCTAAAGCGCAGAGAACTGACTTCTAGAATAGGGAGACAATTTAATATTGAACGGTAAAGACGAGAAAGATGAGTCATGTTCCATATCATTTAGCAATAGTCCATTGACAAAATCACCACTGAAAAACAGTGGCCCGGTAGAGGTACTATATGTTTGCCATTTATGATTTTCCAATTTAATGTTGATTTTTTTGAAAAGGTTCACCATGAAATTACTAGTTGAGATCAATAAAATAAAAATTATAAGATAAAGGCTGTAAATTGGGCATGTAATTTTTTTTTGCGATCCGAAATCCAGTTAGCCGAAGTCCAGTCCAATCCAGCCATGCACGGTTCCGGATTTTCCAAAATTAAAAAAACTCTCACAATTCATACTTTAGAAGCGTATAATTAAAAGGTTAGACCATGGACATGTTTTTGCTATACATTAAGGTTATTCATGCCCTTTTAAAAGCTGAAAATTAAAAAAAAAAATTTCCAAAATAAAAATATTTCTTGAATTTCACAATTCATAAAGAAAAAGAAACATCAAAAATGACATCCTATTTTTTACGTATGTGTGAATCACCCATTATTCTCATCCTGTACCTCCACACGCACACATGATATCCAATCTAAATCGACCTACTATTATGACGTCATAACGCACGTGACCTAATTAAAGATCTTCATCGGCGAGATTGTCTCCAATGAGGTTCAAGTACCGAAACTTCTAATAACATGAAAAAAGAAGACCCCGACTTACTGAGGCTCTGCTCTGACACATCTCGAGCCGATCTTCTTTTCCAAGCGATGTTGTGATTTACACTGAATATGTGGTATGACGTAAGTAATGAAAGTCACGAACAAGGTATGTGATTCGTCGAACGGTAACCCTGGTAACGAGACTTCGATTTCCAACTGTATTACGTCTTCCACTGATGGAGTCCAGAACTTGCAGAAAACTGCTCATGAAAAGGTCCAGAATAGACGTGTTCAGTCGCATACAACTGGAGCAGGAAATAGAACCACTGGTACGATAACGAGCTATCTGTTAGATCACTCTTTGTTACTAATCTTTCTTAGCTTGCTATTCTCGCTGAGGTTTTGGATTAATTTTTAAAAATTTATGCACAAATATGACATATTTAGTAGAGCGTTTTTCGCATGATTTGGAAACATGCGGTACTAACTCACGATACCACATGCCATGATCGTGAAATGGCTTACTATTGCTTCCAGTAAATCATCCAATCACAACGCTACTAAGCGCTCTAAAGCACTATGATTGTTTTTTCATCTTTTCACGTTGTAAAATTTACCCTTTTATCAATATTGTTTCATTAGAAACACCGACGCAGCTCACACTAGTTTTTACTGAGCTAGTTATCTCTTCTTATGATTGTTAATGAGTAACTTTGCCAAATTTTTTTCTCGTCTTAGTGATTCTAGAAACAACAGGTCTCCTTGAGAGTGGTTTTCCACAAGTCTCATTTGTGTATTTATTGAAGAAAGTTCTATTTATGAGATTCTTCTGAGAAATTATGTCTGAATAATGAATTGGACGTTGCGCTGATTAGCCCGACCAAAAAATAAAAATAAAAACGAAATAAGTTTCCGAGAAAACAAATGCTGAAAATTTTACTAACAGCAATGCAAAACTGAAATGGTTTCAATTTCAATTTTAAGATTTTATATTCAAAGTCTCAGAGGCCAAGAATGCCCGAGTTTTTTGGAAGCCTATTCCAATACATATAAGAAGTATTAAGGATTTCCACACCCCTTTACACAACGCTCCTACAGGAAACCTGTAGAATGCTTACCACCTGCAACCAATCAGAACGCTTGATTTCATATGATTGTCAGGTTTATTTGCATTTGGGGAAAACACAGCATTAAGATTTTTTCAACGAAAACAATAATAACACAACCCGGTCTGTCTTGAAGCAATATCGTTAATTCGGACCAAGACGTTGACAATGTTCGACAAATATCCTGAAACCTACTAGTTCTACATCAACTTTCACAGCTTCTTCAGGACTGGGCGAACAGCGAACTGAAATTTTTGATCGACAAATCGCGGTAAATATACCATCAACAATAATAAATACTGACACAAATTAAAACTGTATTCATAGCTCTAAAGACATCTGAAATTTAAACTATTTTTTGGAAGTTTTCTTTTTAAATTATAATTTGTAGTTATAGTTTCCAGAAATATTATTTTTCTTAGTTGAGAGTTTATATCCTTGAAGTATATCTACATGTTAGCTGACGGACAAACTTTTTTGGTGCTCCTCTCATGCCGAAAAATATCTAATTAAAAACAAAGCTGTTTAATGGATCATATGGCTAGAAAACTATAAAAATTGTTAAAATTATTCTATAACTTTCCTAAAAAAAGACTGTACGAAAAACTATACTTTTTAGAATCAACTATTTCTACAGCAGATAAAATCGTTTTTGTTTTCAAATTCAAATGTTGGACTTTGAACTATGAACTATGAGTAACAAAAGAATTCTAAACGACAAATGTTGTCGTTCAAGGTACTTTATGTTTACTTTTGTCTTCTTTGAATTAACTTTAAAAACATTTATTAGAAATACAATTGACCGCAAAGAATTTAAAGGCTTACCTCCGAGTGATAATGCTTTTTCTAATTGAATTTTATTTATTTCTTAAAACCCGTGCTTTATCTCAAAACAAAATACCGTTTAAGAGTCTTAAAGCTTCTAAGCTTGAAAGTTATATATTTCATACTGTTTCTAATTTGCAAATGAATTTTATGCTAGTATATCTTATTTCAACTCAAATGTTCTCAACAACCAGTTGTTGTGGTTTTAGAAATTGTTCTCAAAACGCTTAATCCTCACGATTCGCGAACTAAAATCTTGAAAACGATTTCTGAAGATTTCGTTCGGGCTCAAAAATCGTAATGATATTTTAGTCCTATTTAATTTTTGTATTTTGATACATATTTATTAGAGGGTGCCAATAAGCATGGGGGTACCCAAATATCAGTTAACTATACTAATGTTTCGGCCGTCAGTTAAATGTTAATAATTTTACGAGCGCTGGCCATAATATTAATCAAAGCTAATGAAATATCAGGTAACTACTATTTTTTGGTCAATTGTTTGTTAACTATTAATCTCACTGGGAGCTTCTCAATACAAAACGCGCAGCGTATTGTATCACTCAATTTTAAATTCTTTGGTCGATTTCGTTTAATTAATTCATTATGAGTTATTCATCTTGATAACCGATAATACTGTAAGCTGACTATAACATGGAAAAGTAGAGCTATTTCGATTCTGATTCATTAGTTATGTAGTTCAGATCGTCAATCAGGTTTGCATTTGATATACAATAGAATGATTTTCACATGACCGTGAAAGAAAATAGACCATTTAGTTTGTAATAGTTGATAAAGAACAAAAGAAAATCATCTACTACTAACTATTAGTTTGCCTATTCTTTCACGATCATATGAAAATCACTCTAGCAATGCTTGGCAATTAATGTTACAAGTATAACTGAATAAAAAACAGTTTGTTAACATTTAAGGGAAAGAAAGTAAGAAGGTCAAGGAAAGGAAGAAAGAAAAAGAAAGGAAGGAAGGAAGGAAGGAAGGAAGAAAGTTTGTCTTTGCATGAACAGCATTCATCGTGGACGCGCGCGGGATAACAATATTGTTTCTTGTTTCAGTGCCCAGTCACCAAAGGATGAATCGGTTGAGTCGCATCAGTAAAGAAGACAGGTCTGACAGCTTGATTCTTATTGACAATGAGAACGACGCTACAGAAGTCAAATTTGAAGACCCTTGGGTACCCCTGAATGGAAAATCGAACAAACAGTACCCTGAATATGGTAAGTTTTGCATTTAGTTGGGTTCAAGTCTCAATTGGGAAACCATATAGATGTTGTTGAAACCCATTTCAATGTTAAACGTCAGAAAGCCATGCAAGTGTCGATCATTTCAAGTAGAGGAGATTTCTAAAGGATGTAATGGAATCAATTTCTGGCCACGTTAAACCATCATTTTTAGTGCCAGGGTGTTGGGAAACCATTTTAATTTCAATAAAACCCACTTCAATGTTAGAAGGCCATTTTAGTGTTACTGCAATCCTTTCAACATTGTTTCAATCAAGGATATTTCTAATGGACTAAAAAATATTTCCTGTTCTTTTTCCAGATCTTCTTCCCTCCACTTCAGACGACACCTCAGAATCGACCAACAAACATTTCCTAGAGGTTCCTCTGACGCCAGAACTGAGTGCCGACGAGGAAGACGACTTAGACGAACATTCCTCATATCAGGTTCACTCCTATAAACGAAGATATTGGATGCTGTTGATCTTCTCGATGGTCAGTTTTGCTCAGTACTGCTGCTGGAATACCTACGGTCCAATAGCCACCACAGCCAAGGCGGTATTTAATTGGTCCAATACTGAGATAGCTATACTTGCAAGTATGGACCCTATAACCTATCTTTTTACGATGTTATTCTTTTCCTGGTTGATGGACGTGAAGGGCCTGAGGAATAGCATGTTGGTGTCGACCGCTTTCATGTTTGTTGGGACTGGGCTGAGATGTGTTACAACCGACCCGAAATACGCCATTTGGTAAGAAAACAACAGCGCTTGTTTCACTGACACGGGTGCACTTGAATTACATAATTAAGAAACCAGTGCTATGTTGGACCCTTAAATGGCTTTCTTAGTCAAGCATTGTGCTTTTTGAATGGTTCAGACTGGAAGTCACCAAGACCATCGTACAACTATAATTGTCTCATAAGGGAGGTAAATTGAGTGTTAATATGACTGAGAAAACTTGATTTACGCAACTGACTTGGTAACGGTTCTTGGCCGGCCGAAGCATGCATTTTGAGCTGGACGGTCAGTCACATCGCGCGCGCAGCTCTGTACCGTTAGCGTGCCGTGTCTCGCCTTCCTTATCTAGACACTCTTTATGAACAATAATAGAAGTTTTACTGACTATTGTCCTTGTATTCTCCTCAGGTCTATGGGTGGTGGTCAACTTCTTAACGGTCTGGCTGGTCCAGTCACTCAAGCAGGTCCGCCATTACTCTCAGCTTATTGGTTTCCATCTCACCAAAGAACAACTGCTACTGCAGTAGCTGCGCTTTGTGGTTCGTTAGGCGTCGCCATGTCATTTCTTATTGGACCTGGTTTTATTAAAGACGTTAAAACTGAACTTGACGCCCTGTTGCCAAAACCTCTCAACCAAACAGCTAATATCAGGTGAGTTTCGTACGCCGTGTATGCGCATGTGTAAAAGAATTTTGTTAAAACGCATCCCACATGGACCAATGCGACAATAAGAAAGCAGTCACCAGAGAAACAAATCAAGAATCGCTGGTCATAGCAAGGGGTTAATCATCTTTTGCAAGTAAGCTCACGATTGCCAATAGTTGGTGAAGTTTTTCTTTACAAGTCGGTGTAGAAATTCAAGTCCAAGATCTGAGATTCACAGTTCAAGATTCAAGGCTCAAGATTCTCAAGACTCAAGAATCAAGATTTCTGAAGTCAAGAGCTGGAGTTGTATCCTCCTCCCCCTGTTGGATTATTCCCTAGGTTTGTCCTACTTCGACAACCTAGGAATATTTCCTTCAAGGGCACTGATTATTAATATTTTTGGTATATTATTTTTTGGTCAAATATGTTCTCTGTACATAGGCCAAATACATTAGAATTAGGGCTTCCACGTCAATTACAGAGACTTAGACAGCCGGTCACCAGGGATGAAATTATTGCGGCCATTGGAAAAGTTCTTGGAAATGAATTGCGTACTGCCATAAAATGTGTTCAGGTGTCTAATACAGGTTATTCTTGTAGAGTAACGTTTAAGGAGGAATCTCATAGACAAAGGGAACAGTTATTTACGAAAGGAATCTATATTAGGGGCTGTTTTTGCTTTTTCAATGGGGTTGAATCACCTCAACAAGTTGTGACGGTTTCAAACCTCCCTTGTGAGGTGGAGGATGACGACATCAAGGAATACTTTGAAAAATATGGGAGCGTAAATCAAGTGGTGAGAAATTTAGACAAGTTTGGCTTTGAAACTGGAGATAGACGGCTTTTTGTGACATTAAATGAGCATATTCCTACGAGTGTTCTTTTGGACCCGTTTATTGCTCATATTAGATACCGTAGTCAACCATTATGTTGCTTCTCATGCAACTGGTGGGGACATTCAAATACAAGATGTCCCCTAAAAGGTGTCTGCAACCGCTGTGGTGCGCAAGGTCACCATTCTTATGCTTGCTCGAAGGATCTTATTGAACCCCCTCGTTACGCTATAGATCGTCCAGAAGGACAGGACTTTCCGCAACATCCTGCTCTTTCTCTCCCAGAGGAATCTCAAGAGTTGACAGAAAATATATCTCAGTCAGGTGTGATCACTGAAGTTGTACAGGAACCTACAGATTTGCGTTCTTCTTTGCAAAAGGATTCCTCCTCAGAAGTTATTTCTTCGCAACCGCTTTTTCCTAATCCTTCTTCTCAGGATTCTCTTCAAAATGTTGAAGTACTATCTCTGTCGTGTGATTCTAACTCTTCAATTTCCTTGGGAACATCTTTGTCCTCTCCTTCATTTAGTCATATGGTCAAACAAAACACGACGAAGGAAAAACCTGCTGAAGGGATGGACATTTGCTTTACTAATTTACGTAACCTCAAAAGATCTGTGGATCCAAAGGAGGTTATTACTCAACGTTCTAAAAAGAAACCCTAATTTTTCTTGCGTATTTATATAGTTATCTATATTTCTAATCATATATTGAAGGATCTGTATTGAAGTATGAATTGTTTACGTAATGTCATGTGTTATATGAATAATGTTACAAATAATGTTATGATTATTGAAAATGTTGAAATTGATGGTTTATTAATAAGCAGTTATTCAGAATATTGAAACTATCATAAATACTTGTTGATTTTTGTTTAAAATGAGGGCTCTCACTATAAACATAAATGGTCTGCGAGAGTATGTGAAAAGAACACTAACATTTATTTTTTGGCTGTCTTCCTTATCTCGCCCGCCTGATATTGTGAGCATCCAAGAAACTCACTGTATTTCACAACAAGAACTCAATAATTGGTTTGATAATTCTCCTTATCTAGCTTTTGGAGATTTCAACACAAAGCATTCTGGTGGTACTGCAATTTTGTTAAAGCGTGCCTCTCCTTTTTCTGTACTTAAACAGTACTCGGGTATCAATGGCCGCTTCACTTATTTAGATGTCCAATATGACTCTTGCAAAGTTTCTATCGTCTCCCTGTATGCTCCCAATCACAATCCTGAAAGAGATGGTTTTTTGACACAAGTAAATGATAGGCTTGATCCTACGTCTGACATTCTCCTCTTAGGGGATTTCAATACGGTTTTTTCACCTATTCTGGATCGTCGATCCTTTAATTCTGTACTACCTGCTAGTTATGACAGTGTTACTGTCCTTCCCATCTTATTCCATGAAAATCGCTTGATTGACATTTGGAGGCACTGTCATCCTAGAACCAAAGAATTTACTTATATCAGTACTAATGGCATGGCTGCGTCCCGCATTGATATGATTGGACTTCCATTGCGTTTTGTTCCTCATGTTTCTGAGTGCAGTATTTTACCTTGTCCGCATTCTGATCACTCTGCTGTTTTCCTTGATTTCATATTGCCTGAAGTTCCACCCAGAGGCCCTTATTTTTGGAAACTCAATGTTAGTATTTTGGATAACGATGCATACGTGGAGCTCGTAAGGGACTTATGGAAGTCCTGGCAACCTCAGAAAGAGTCATGTACGTCATTGCTTGTTTGGTGGGATATAGGTAAAAGAAAGATCCAACAAGCCACCACTAGGTTTTGTTCCAAGTTATCTTTCAAACGACGGGCATCCAGGCATTTCTTGGAAGCTCAAGCAAGATCATTAAAAGTTCTGGTAGATGGGGGAGACCTCTCTGTTCTAAATCAATACCATAGTGTACTCAATGAATTAGAATTGTTTGATCGAGAGGCAGCCAAGGCGGCAGAAATAAGAGCTCGTACCAAATGGACTGAAGAGGGTGAGAGATCCACTTCCTTTTTCTTCCGTATGGGAAAGAAGAATAGGGCCAACAAAATGATTGATCTTATTCTAGATAGCAATGATCAATACGTTTCTGATCCTGAGAATTTGAGGCAGGCTTGGTTCTCTTTTTACAAGGGTTTATTTACTTCACAAGAAACTGATGAAACCATTGCAGATGATTTTATTTCTAACTTGGAACGTAGAATTCCTTTAGAAGTGAAAGATGTGTGTGAGGGTCCTTTGACCATGAAGGAATGTCTTGAGGCTCTTGAGGGGATGCCGTCAGGTAAAACGCCTGGTTTTGATGGTCTTCCCAAAGAATTTTATCTAAAGTTTTGGGATCTCATTGGAAAGGACCTGGTAGCTGTACTTAATTATGCCTTTAGGTGTGGTGTACTATCAGTTTCTCAGAGGAGAGGGATTATAACGCTCTCATATAAAAAGGGAGATAGATTTTTGATGAAAAACTGGCGTCCCATCTCTCTATTATGTACAGACTACAAGATAGCTTCAAGATCAATCGCGGGCCGTCTACGAAAAGTGATCGCTTATGTTGTATCTCCTGACCAGACCTGTTCGGTACCTGGCAGATTTATTGGTGAAAACATCAGGCTTCTTCAAGATGCTGTTACATATGGCAAAATAACTGATTCACCTCTGGCCTTATTGTCTTTGGATCAGGAAAAAGCTTTTGACAGGGTGGAATGGTCCTACATGCTCAGAGTCCTTGAAGGCATGGGGTTTGGACCTTCCTTTTGCTCGTGGGTACGCTTGTTCTATACTGGACCTCAGTCTTCGGTATTGGTAAATGGCTTCTTTACACCTTTTATAAATTTATCGAGGGGTGTAAGACAAGGTTGTCCACTGTCAGCGCCCCTTTACGTACTGATTGCCGAATCTTTAGCGTGTCGTATCCGTGCGTCAATCTATTTAAGAGGTTTGGTTCTTCCGCACCCTGATTATGAACCAGCACTTATTTCCCAATACGCTGATGACACGACCCTGTTATGTACAGATGACGATGAAATATCCACTGTCTTCTCCATCTATGAGGAATATGAAAAGGCATCTGGGGCTAAGATTAATAAAGAGAAATCTAAAGGGCTTTGGGCAGGCTCTTGGAGAGGTCGTAGTGATCCTCCCATTGACTTGCAGTGGTCTTCAGACAGTATTCCTTGTCTTGGCACATGTATAGGAAATGATGATGTCTCTCATCCAAATTGGGATGGTCGCTTAAACAAACTTTCTAGTGTACTAGATTCTTGGAAACATCGTAATCTTTCCTATTCTGGTAAGGCTCTTGTCCTGAATGCACTTGGCATGGCAGGTCTATTGTTTTGTGCCTCAGTACTAGCCATGCCAAACTGGGTCTTGGCGCAAGCTTCCAAGTGTACTTTGGATTTTTTTTGGTCGGGGAAAAAGCATTTGGTGTCACAAAACGTCCTTTTCCAATCCACCACTCAAGGTGGGTTTGGTTTAATTGATATACAATCAAAGGTGCGCGCACTTCATTGTCAGTGGATAAAGCGGTGGGCCCTGTCCCCATCGAAATGGTGTGCTTTCTTCTCCTTTTTTGTGGAGAAAGTATTTGGTGATGATTTACGTTCTGTTCTTTCATATTCTGCATATTATCCTTCTCATTTACTACCGGATTTTTATGCCTCACTTTTAGATGCTTGGGCATACGTCGGTGGCCATTTCTCAGTTCAATTGAAAACTTTTGCTATTCTGCGGTCCTCTGATGGTAGTGCATTGTCTATCTCATCTCTTACTACAAAATCTGTTTATTCAAATATCATTGAAAGGAATGTTATGCTTCCTAATTGCGTTCTGAAATTTCGCCCAATCTTTGGCGAGCTCTATTGGACAGACACATGGTCACAAGTGAACATTATGCCTTTGGATCGTCAAGTTCGTGATCTATCGTGGAAGATTTGCCATGGAGTGCTCTATACCTGTGATCGACTTGTCAAGTTTGGTATGAACATTGCTGATCCTTCATGCTTTTGTGGACATCCTTTGGAAACTCCAGTTCATTTATTCTTTGAATGTAACCTCATGCAAGAACTGTTACTATGGGCTCAGACCTTATTTCTGCGTGTTACTCCCTTGTCGCCATCCCTTCAATCTCGTCATATGCTATTTGGATATGACAATCATGAACGGCAGATTATTCCACCTGTTTTTTCCTATTTTCTTAATCTGTTGAAGTACTTTGTGTGGTTGGCTAGGAATGAGTACTGCTTTGAAGGTACTCTCCCTGTTGCCTCTGTGGTTAAAGCAAAGGTTGTGAAACGACTTAATATCCATCTGCTCTGTTACTCTAAACGTTCGGTTAGTCGAAAATCAAGGCGTTTTTTCAACAGATCCTGGAATGTTTTGGGAAAGTTTTCTCCGGATATTACTGTTATAACCTGGTCAGCCTAAAAGTAGTTTTCTTTGTCTTCTTTTCACTTGTACTTGTGTAACGTTTATGCAAGGGAAAACGTTGTGTTCGCTTGAATAACCTATGAAGTGTTTTGATGAGTATAATCCTAGGTAGACCAGGATGATACTCCATATGTAAATGATGTTTTGATTATCTTTTTGTATTAGTGTTTATTGTAGTAATCTGTAGTGTGTAGGGGGGCGGGGCTCATCACCCCGGCGTGTCTCTGGCGTCCATGTAGGACCCCCCCTTGCTAAAGACCACCATGCTGTCCCTTTTGCACATCTTGGGACACTGGTGCGAAGCTAAAACAAAAAGGGGTTAATCATCTACGGTCTAGGGGCCGACTAACCTCTCCCTTAGGCTTCGGCCGAGCTTCCTGGTCAGTCACTGGATAGCGGTGTCGGGGCCGAAATCTCCGGCATAGCCGTAAATGCTTCGCGCTGCCATACTGCGCTTCAGCACTGGGTCTGGAGGTATGGTCCTATCAGAATTGATTTAAAAAATAATTTTCGAAGCACATTTAATGAGAAAGCATTACCTCCTTCGATATTCTGGTAGGTAGCATCTACTGGTAGAGTGAAGGCATTAAACCCGTGAAATAAAAAATACTAGTCAACGTGTAATAGTCAAATAGACACAAAAGAAAACAATGGAATTAGGGGGCTACTAAAGTGTATTAATCTAATATCTATTGCACGGGTTTAATGATTTCACTCTAAGCACAATTTGGTGTCCTTAGAAGATGAATATTTAATTTCTAATCTTTTCTTTTTTTTGTAGTTTACTACTCGAAAAATACACAGATTCTTCGCTACCACTTGAAGGTATTTATCTGTCGTTACCATAGTAACCTTGGGTTTATAAAACACCAATCAAAAAATATTAATTCGTCTAAACAGACTGGCTAATCTCAGTGTTTCCTCTTATCCAGACTCCGTTTATTTCGATGCTCAACACTACTGGTCGTTAGATGAACTCAATATTACCTTGGAAGACATTCCCGTAGTATCAGCTCGTAATTCCCCCTATTTCCCATCCACTTCCATCCCTTTTCCTCAACTCTCCCATCCTAAGAGAAATCGGCGGTCCTCTCCTTCCTTTTGGCGAACAGAAGTCATGACTGAAGTGAAAGATGCCAAGAGCACCGAGAAGGGACTTGCGTTCGGTAGAGTTGAAATTGTCCCTGGAATTGTCAACGAGAGCGTGTTGACGAACGGACAAGATGCCTGGCTCAAACTCGGCCATTTTACCAACAAGTGTTTAGGCGAGCCAAAGCTCTGTAAAGATGGCCTAACCGTATCATTTTGGATCAAATATCACGAGTCAGACAGCCAAATTCAATACTTCATGGGGACAAGCGGAACGGAGCAAGGCTATCGAGGCTTCCTCGTGTACCAAGATCTTACACGGGATGTCGAAGATCACTTGACTATTAAAGTCGAGAACAGTACGTTACTATGGGAACGCAGCTTTTATGTACCACGTGACACTTGGGTGCACGTGATGTTCACGTGGGATTCGACGGCAGGATTGTCTATTTTTACAAATGGTATCCTTGCAGGGAAAGATAATGTCGGCAAGACTACAAATCCTCTTAGTCCTTACTTCACGACTCTGACTGTTGGCAGACCAAACGATAAGTTTGTCTTCTCGAATGCGTCATTCGACGAGGTAGCTGTTTGGTACCGGAAATTACACCCTCTGGAAATCGAGACGATTCATAATCGACTGAATGGGAATGAAATAAGAGATGAGTGGGAATTTTATAGGAAAGGTAAAGATTTATCGTTTATAGTAGCCTTAATTGATGATTTGGTCTTAGTTGCCGCATGTTGCAGGATCCATCCATGTGTTTGATTTTTGCTGACCTTTATTCTGTTATGCTGTTATTTAGCCAAAGTAGAACTGATAAAGGAAGGAGAGAGTCAAATAATGGCACTGCTATACATACGTAAGTACATCTTCTTTTCTGGAATTTTTACGAATTTCCCTCCAGTTTTTTGATGCATCTGGTTTTCCTACTGTATAGAGTTTGGCGTGGTGACGATACTTTTCCTGGCCGTGGTGATATATTTTCCAGACAAACCCCCAAGACCACCGAGTCACTCAGCCAAGATCAAGCGAGAAGACTTTTCAGCCGGGGTAAAGCAGATTTTCAGGTAAGTAAGCAAGTGTGATCTCGCTGACAGAATGCACTAAGCAATGCAGCCGCGTCTTTCATTCGAATTCACCGACTATTCAAAACTTTCTCAAAGTTTTTTTTACCTATAGGCTGTACACTTGACTTGAACTGAGCTAAAAATTGCTTTATTGACTCTAAAATAACGCGCATACTATGCTAAATGTGTCATTTATTACATGTTGTAAAACCAGGTTGTGATTGGATGATGAAGCCGCAGCGGAAATTAATTCAGTGTTCCGGCATATCATTCGCTACCTTTCATAAAATCCTACATACTTAACTGGTAGAAGTTTAAACTAAATAATGCGTTTATTTTGTTTAGAAATCCTCACTTTTGGACTCTTGGCTTAGTGTATGGAGTAACTACAGGTAATATTTTATAATCATGGGATACCTGTAAAATAAATCCCATTGTGCATTGCGCACCGACGTGAATACCAAATATGAGGTATTGCTATTTTTACAGTATTTAAAAAAATAATGTTTGTATTAATTTTAGGTGTTTACAGTGGTTGGGGAGCATCGTTGGCAGTGAACCTTGAGACCTTCAATATTTCTCAGGTACAAAACGCTTTAACCTCCCTCTCCCCCGCGGGAGAAAAACGCACCCACTATTCAGTACCTATAAAGATTTACGATGTTATCAAATGTTTTCAGAAAAATGCAGGTTGGCTCGGGTTCTACGCTACTATCGCTGGTATCGGAGCTGGTTTGATTCTAGCCAGGTAAAATATCAGAAAACTATGCTAAACATTTATTCATCTAGTCATCATGTGTACATTGGACTCTGGTAACTCGAATCAGTAGAAAGAGCATAAAACATCCATTTATCTATCACGCCTTTTCTAATAAAGGTGCATTCTGGTCTAGCTTCGGTGAGCACAACCCCCTGCCACCACATAAAGCATAATGAGCAAAAGATGTTTGCACCCGAACTAGACCAGGATGCAGCTCGTTCGCCATCTCACTGAGATAATGCACATGTAAGGAATCATGATTCAGTATTTTCGTTTCTTTTTTTAAGAACCAAAATATACTATTTCAAGATTCCAAGATTCAGTTTCTCCAACTGCGAGGAATTTATATTCTTGGTTTAATAACACGATAAACAAAAAGTACCTTCATATTTTTGAGTCTTGCTGACAGACTCCACCAAATATGCCACGACTTTCTGGACTTTGAGCTCCAATTTCCCCAGAAAAGCAACACTGTGAAATTAAAACCATTGATTATATGGCTTTATTATGAAGTACGAGCAATAAACGGAGTTAAAAGGACTAGTTTACTTACAGCTACACTTACTTCCTCGATCCAAAATGGCGGAAAAATACTCACAAAATCAGTCACGTGATTCTAATCACCGTCTTTGATTGGTTCTCCAGGTGCGCAGATCTCTTCGGAGGAAGAATGAAGGCTTTGCTGGTTTTCCTATTCTTTGGTTCTTCCGGTTGTTTTCTTTGGTTTTCATTGCTTTGCTTGAGAATGATTCCTTTTGATAACAGTAAGTTAACAAAACTGTATGCATTTGTTTATACCCAGGGTATGGCTTGGCTAGTTTCGCTGAAATGTCTAAAAGAAAATTCAGTTTATTTATTTTTAGACATAAGAAATGAGAATGGAAAAAGTACCAGTTTGAAGCATGTTTAAATGTAGGCTGTGGCACGTCTATTTACAAAGGAAACCTTATTGCTGGCTTCATAATCATAATCGTAACTCCTCGAGGGAATTTAAGAATTTCAGTAGCGCTTTTTTAAATTCAATTTATAATCTTTATAATCAACCTAGTTTTCATGCAGTAGTGCAGTAGTCGTGGAAAAATTTTAAATGTTGCTTGATAATATTTCCCTTCAATGCAAGATTAAAAGTTGAATAAGCCTCGTGAGCTAAACCAGTAATTTGCCGTTCCGCATAACTATAGAGGACTTTAGAAATGCGTTTACTCTTATATCGATATGATGTTAACTCCCACATTAAAAATATTTATTGAAATACTTTTGTTTATCTTTTTAAACAGATTCACTGTACAAGTCAAGTATTCTCGGAGGCTTCTTTGTCAGTGGTACCATCCCGTTGTTCTACGAGTTAACCGTAGAGACCACATACCCGATAGCCGAGGGTGTGACTACCGGGCTTTTAACTCTCATCAATAATGCATTCACAGTGATTTTCCTTCTCATTCTTACAATTCCTGGTGTTGGTAAGTTATTTGTGTTTTCACGGTTTAACAGAGATAGGGGTCGGTGGTGGTAACTATTCCAATGATGAAGATATTTCTTTTGAAGATGGAATGTAGACTAACTATAACACTGAATTGGTTTCTCAAAGGACCTAAACCAACCCAAATGATATATACCAACCATTCACATTGCCCGTGAAAGCCAGAGCGACTTTCTTGTCACTAATCGTTGCAACTTCCTTACAGGTACTGTATGGATGAACTGGTGTATGTTTGGCGCATGTGCAGGCTGTATACCCATCATGCTCAGCTTCAGAGAGAAATACCGACGGCTTGACATCGATAAGGGGACAAAAAGCGACGAACCGACAAAAAAAGAATCGCTCGAGTCATCGGTACCAGACGGTGCAAATAATCGACTAGATAAAAAAGAGTCAGAATTATAAAAACCACTGATAATTTACAGATGAAGATGATATTTATATGAAGAGATTTATGAACGTAACCGCGCGAAGACTGAACTCGGAGACGTACATCGAGGTATACAAGACGCTCAGCAACTGCAGTTACCATAGCGACTCGGATCAAGAACATTTATAGTTTGACGATTGTTCACCAAACTAATCAGAATGATTAAAAAATGGGGATATTTATATGCGCTGCTCAAAAGATTATCAAAATAATTAAAATGGGTTTTATAATGTCGTACTGAAAAATTTGTGATTGAATGGCGTGAATAAATAGATGGGAGGCAAAATCACAGTGAAAATAACTGGGTCTTAGCGTATCAAATTCCGTATGAAAAAAGAGCAAATTTCGATGATCATGATGGTGACTTAGACGGGGCCTACACGTATCCGGAAATTTTTGTATCCGCATTTTTTTTACGGATACGGGTAGCGTCCACACGTGTCCGGAAATTTTTGTGACCGTATCCGCAAATTCTACGAAAACGGACACGTGTGGACGGTGAAAACAATTCGAATACGCTGCGTGTGGACGCAAACACTTTCGTATCCGCAAAAAAATGTTTGCGGATACAAAAATTTCCGGGTACGTGTGGACGGGGCCTTATCCTTCAAACAAGATTCCTCGCGCTGTGATAGGTTGATCAATTTTGATGTCCATTTTGTGACCGTCACCGTGCATCATTTTCTGTACAAAAATGACGGTATCCGTGGAACCAATAACAGCGCGCGGCGGTACGAGTTATTTAACGAGGATGTCGTGATATAAAGTAAAGTGACGCCACGGCAAGGCGTTTACCACCTTTACCAAAATAAACGCCAAAAAGCGGGGATCATCGAAGAAAGCTAAATGGTCGGGGGAAAATAGCACCACAAAATATTATTGACAAGACTTTGTTAGACATTTACAATAATTTAACAAATAAAAAGATTTTCCTACATAATATGCTTATAATATCATTAATATCAAAGAATAATAGGGGAAAGATTGATTCTCACACCAATACCATACAGAGACAGATAGACAGACAGACAGACAGACAAATAAGTAAGGCAGACAGTCAGGATTATATTGACAGGCACACAGTATCAGTACCAGCTATCTGTTCATTAGTGCAGTTTTGGTTAGCAAGTCAAAGCTTATTTTCAGTCCTCATGAAAGGATTTCTATCAAAGATGGCGGCCGAGGCCCCCAACACAAGTAGCCCAAGCCAGCTCAGTAATCAAAGAAATCGTCCTGTGGTCGGCACTCGTATACTTTCCACACTTCATATACAAACGATTTGGAATCATCAGCTGAGTATTGTCCTAGGGCTCCACACTTAAACTAGCCAGCTCGAGTGAAATTAAGTCAATAAAGAAATAGCAGTTAACAGTTTATCAAGCTAATAGTCCAATCCAAGGTGGCAAAACTGTTCTTGTATCATGATCGTTATTCACTCATCATCAACATTCCCTGAGATACTTCAAGAAAATTTGATGAACCACGATGCGCTGTCACCAATTCGCTACTTCACTCCTGAGTAAAATCCCCGACAGAAATATTTCTGACGGCGTTCTTTGACAACACAAGGCGTGAAGGTCGAGTGCAATTGATGCACATTTCCTACTCTTTGACGCATCACTCTTCTGGTTCCTGATATCCAATGAGGTTGTCCTCTAAAGTAGCATACAAATAAGTTCCCTAAAATAAATAGGTCGTCCATCCTGTGTTCCTGTGAGAAGTTTCAGGATTCTATCGCGCTAAACTCTTGAGAGGGAAAAGCAGACCAAATGGTATTTACATGTCATTCACATCCATGTACAGATGTATAGAGAGCTTGTTCGTCGTTGCTCTGTCTTCCTCTCCGTGAACTGTGTAAGGAGGTCTTTGTGACAGAAAGATGGTCTAGTCATCATCAATAACAATGGCCTCGACTTCTGTTTCCTTGTTGGTTTCTTGTTTGATTTGGTCTTGTGTTTTCAGATCTTGAGTTATTTGTTTCGTGCTGTGTTCCTGAAGTTTAGCGAGTTTTTCCTTCAGCTGTTGTGGTTTCATTTCCAGCAACATATCTCGTAGTTTGGGGTTGCATTTGACTTCTCTCCATGGACGACGTGCAACCCTTCGCTGAGCATCGATTGAGACTGTTTTACGTGCTTTCCTGATTAAAACAACAGAATATATTAGTTAAATCATCATCGCAATCGTCCTCAACGACCTGTTGCCCACGATTGCTGGTTTTCATAGCCGCCATCTTGGTTGAATTTAAAGAAAGATTTTTCATTAGTTTATTTTGCGGTTATATTATCCAACATCATGATGGCGGCCATTTCTTGTGTTATTTAAAACTCTTGGCAATGACTGCAAACACACGATCGTCATCACTACATTATCTATTGTCGTAATCACCATCATTACCATTACCACCACCACCATCATCAATATCATCACCATTAATACCACTATCACCATTCTGACGGTTGCCAGCATCACAATTATTATCTTTGGTCGTCATCATCATCATGATCATCACTACCACCACTACCACCAACCTCCTCATCGCCATATTCATTATCACCATACTCACAGTCGCCATAATCACCATTATCTTTCATAGACATCACCATCATCACTATTATCACTACCACCACCACCATCACTACCACCACTCTCCTCAACACCATAAACGTCATCATCCACATACTCACAAGATCGTCATCGTTACTATACTTATATTTTGTCGTCATCACCATCACCATCCTCATTACTACCACCACCACAACCAAATCATCAGTAATCATCCCCACCATCACCACCACCACCATCGCCATCATCATCACCACCATCTTCACACGCTCGTCATCACCACCACTACCACTACCACCCCTCTCCTCATCACTATAATCATCATCACCACCACCATCATCATCTTCATATTTGCTATCAGTACTGTGGTAGGTAGTGTGGTTTACCTTATTTTACGGTTTGCAGTAAACTGGAACTCCTCTGGTGGATCAATATACTGTGCATTCACCTTATCACGTGAATAGGCACCATTCCCTTGAGAGAGGCTGCGTCTGTTCACAACAGGGGCTCCCTTGGGCATACTTTTGCTGTTAGAATTCACCAGTCCCCCAGTCTTCTGGGGTGAATTCTTGGGTACCAGAAAGGATTTAGGCTTCTGAATTTGTGCACTATAGTTTTGGGCGTGGTCTAAACCAGCTTGTCCATTGTTGTAAGAGGTCACAGAGTGTTGGGCGTAGGGTACAATCTTATTGGACCCAGGCCCAAGAGTGGGAGTGACGTCACAGTAGGCTGGGTAGCTTCTCTGTTTGGGTGCTTCTGCAGAGGCATGAACCGTTTGTTCGTGGTGTGTTAGACTTGCTGTTAAAAATACACAAAAACGTGGTAAGTATCTTTAACTAAAAAATGACAGACAACAGAGGTTTTTTTTACGTTTTTTAAATTTTTACTGCTGGATATTTTTCTTGTATAGTCTGGGGGATCGAGGAAATGAAATGACAACAGAGAACAGACATTTTGGATGAAGAACATAGAGCAATCATTCACCTTGGTTGTGGAGTATCTTGCCACAGTAAGAGCATTCACAGCCTTTCTTGCCTAGAGGAGACGTGGCACTCAACCTCTTTGGAGCAGGACCTAAAAAGAAAAGTCAGGAAAATGATTGAGCGATGTATTTAAGATCATGTCAAAAGATGAAATGCTTAAGCAATGCATTCAAGGTCATGTCCAAAGACGAAACGGCTAACGTTATCAATGCTTATTTTTGAAGGACCAAAAAATCATTAATTACACTCCAACCCATGAGATGGTGTCTCCCTGACGATAGGGTCTATAAGGTGACCCTAGTGCTTGGGTAGAGAATATTGTTCTGTTTGTTAAAGGGATACCAAAATCTAAATAGTGAAGATGACAATGAAGATAAGTAGCAACATTGCCTTACCCTATTGCATTATCTCTTTTATTATTATCATCATCATCATCATTCTTCTTCTCTCTACTTACTATCTATTCCATTTTGTTGTATTCCACTTCCTTCATAGCTTCTCTTGCGAGCAAGCATGTGATTGGTTGTGGGTGTAACATTCTTAGCAGGAGGAATGGCAGAATACTTCCAGTTGCTTGACTTGGGAGTTGTAGCCTGTGAAGACGACAGATAGCTCTTGACTGGAGGCATCATCTTTCGAGCAGGGGATGTCACCAGTAACCCAGGAGAGGTTGGCGGAGAGGTTTTATCTGCACCTGCATTCATGTTGTGCAGTGGTAACAGGTTTGGTTTGGATGGCTTTCTTGGTTTCTGTGGATGAGCCTTAATGAAGTCTACTGCCTTCTCAAGGACTCGTTTCTTCATTTTACGTTCTGATTTGAGGATAGCTGTTTGTTTGGGATCAGTTATCCTTTTCAAACCTGCGACAGAAAATACAATTAATATGAACAAACATACTTCCTACTTTCAATATTCTATAATTGTAAACTGGAGTCATTTTGACTTATACTTCGCAAATTCATATTCATAATCATACTTCTCAAATTCATCTTCATAATCATCATCCCTCTTCATGCAAGATTAATATGGCAATGCTTCTTCAATTATTTAGTCATTTATGAAATTTGTTTATGGCAAAAATTCTGTCCAGATTCTTGGATTCAAGTTGACTTCTTTGTTCACCTTGGTTGAGTCATCAATACTTTTGGCATAAAATAAGCTAACTACTATAATTTATACATTACATAACACAATGACATACATTGTGTCTTGATTTCAGCAATGCTCATGTTGGCTCCTGGTTTTCTACATGCATGAGTCAGATCAATGAGATCACTACAGAGTCGACGAGCAATTCTGGTTAAGGATGTTGTCCTCAAGTAGAATGGTGAGCGAGGTTTGAGCTTTCTTGGGCTTGGTGGTCGATATCCATGGCCTCCTGTTAAGTGCCTCTGGAGGTGTGGTTTACTGTTGAATGACTATAAAAAAAGATGATAAAAGCCATTAATATGTGAGTAGAGTTGCTTGTTAGTTGTCTATTGTGCTTGGAGGGGTTTTCCTGCATTCCTCCCTCCACAAAAATGAACTTCGAAATTCTAATTTTATCAGGGAATGAGAACCACAGCATAGGCCACTGCATTAAAGCGTCATTTACTCCCTTGCACACTCCTTTACGCCCTTCTTTTGTTCAATTAATTAGCATCAGTTGTCTCACTACCCCCATTAAGAGATACAAATTTGAATGAGAAGTTTAACACTCTACCTTATCACATCCTCTGACAACACACTTGTAGGATTTGTGAGTAATCATGTGATTTGATAGGCGTTCTAAGTGAGAGAACATCAAAAACATTAGCAATATCCACAAGCAAGATTAATTGACAATTCACTAAGGGTCTGAATAAAATCCTGTGACTTGATAGGCATTCTAAGTGACAAAATATCAACAAACATGAGTATTAGCAACAAGCAAGATTAATTGACAAACTAATGAGGGTCTGAATGAAACTCTCAAGCACTGTTTACAGTAAACTATATTTTTATCAAGTTTTATTCTGTTGAATATTTATGATGTACCTGCTCTGTTGAAGACTTTGCCACATACTCTGCATGTGTATCTTGGCTCCAGGCCATCTTGACCTCGCCCAGAGAAACCATCTAGAGAAACAAAAGGGAAAAAATTAGCAAAAATAATTAACAAAACACATACAACATAGACTATATCTCTTTCAGAAAGGGTGGATCCAGGAATCAAAGAAAGGGGTGGGTCTGAAGAAAGGGTGGGATGAAAAAATTCATTCTGAGAAAAACAAAAAACAAAAAAAAAAAAAAAAAAAAAAAGCAAAAACAACTATGTTTAAAGAAAATACATCACTTAAAGGGATGCAGCGTGCATGGTCCCATCCCTAAATCCGCCTCTGATCAGAGTGGACTCTTTAGGTGCATATTCCTAATGCAGCTCAATTTGGATGGTCAAATAACAGGACTAGCTACCTAATAATAATATAAAGTTCTTAACAAACACATCATACAACGTCTCGATGCTTTTTTACCTGGTCTCTTAAGGCCTCCATATTTTTTCCAGTAAATCCAGCACAATGTACAAAGCCATAGCTTGTGTTGCGAGTTGTTTGGACTCCAGGGGTACCACTGCTGTGATGATGTACCTTGGAATACAGAAGATAAATTATTTAATATCTCCTATACTGTTATCACAATAGTAAGTGGACAATGGTTTGTTAGTTACTTCATCCTGTCCAAATTGACGACTCTTAAAACTTCAGTGTATGCAGGCTTAGCCTCACTTCTGAGGTCGGTAAACAAAGGCAGCAATTATAATAACAAAACAACCAACTCCTGGATTCAAGGCTAATCCCGCATACACTGGAGATTTAAGAGTCATCAATTGTTGGTGGTATTTAATGAAAGATTTCTTAAGAGCTTCCTTTTTCAATTCAAACTACACGACTGTCACTTCTTCAACTCTCTTCTGAACTGTATCTAATTGCCCTAATTCACTATGACGTCACTGCTTGTTTATGTGAGGGATAGAATCGCCAAATCCAATAGAAAATTCAACAAAATATGCTCCTAGCAAAACAGTTTACTCTAAAATGGTCAGTGAATTTGCTTTGATTTGACCCCATCCAATGACCATGATCCTTTGTGTTTAAACAATAGATTGTTGAAGATTGTTTTGATGTGACGTCATAGTTAATTAGGGCAATTATCTTGGTTTGTGTTGCTCAGTGGATGGATGGCAAACTGTTCACATATTCCAAAGCCATGTTAGTATCCACCAGATCGATCCATGAGAATCACTACAAAGTCAGATGCTCACATCTAAGGTCCAGGCTCTCAGGTTCTAAATGCTTTAAGTCTTTGTCATTTAACTCTCTTGAAAACCATAAATATGAAAATAGTAACTTACCAAAGCACCCCTCACAAGTCACTCCAACAAGATTACTTGTAACACCAGGGGGAGGGGTCAGGATGATTGTCGATGTTTGCTTCTTGCCTGGCTGTGCTGGGTTACTCGGTGCTCTAATAAATTTATATAATAGATATCAGTACATATATGGCTTTATTATATAGGACAAGAACATGATACAAGGGATGGTCTTAATGACTTACAGTCCAGGAATATAAATCTGTGTTAGGTTGCATTCTTTGGAGACAGCCTTTAAACGTTTCTATAAGAAAAAAAATTGTTAAAGTTAACATATAAATATTTTCCTTGGCAGACAATAAGACAACAAATTATTATTAATCATTATTATTATAAATTATTTGTAAAGGTACGAAGTGGTCTACCAGAAAATTGATGCAAAGGGGAATTTTCAATGTTAAAAAAATAGGAGGGGGGGAGGGTAGTGGTGGTGGTAGGGTAGGGGTTTGGAATGCAAAATATAGCAGACTAGTAAAAATGTATGTGATTGTGTAAGTCAAGAAGTGGGGTGAGCTGCATAGACTTGAAAATTTAGTGGATATATTCCTAAATATTTATGGTGCTAAATACTGTTTTTCTTTCCCAATACTGTGTTTTTATTTCAGACCACATTTCATTCTCTTAGGTATTATTTCCTTTATTTACCAGAAGACAAAGTAATGTGGATACAATTCAAACAAAATATCTTATTTTTAAGCGAATGACACATGGTCTGAAAGATGTCTATTATCTTTTTTTCCTTTTTGCGATGAAATTCATAATAATAATAATATTTTTACTTGGCATAAGGTACCTGTTGTAGATATCGGTCTGTGGTCTTCCACATGTAGTAGTACTCCACTATACTGGACAAAGTTTTCCATGGCAGCTGTTCACATCAAAAACATTAATGTATGTAAGTGCATAGCAACATCTTGCTTAAAATTGTTAAGGGGTTCATACAATAATCACCATGACAACCACAATGGTATCAACTGATAACAATACTTGATATTGGATTTTTCTAATTAATGACCATCATTGTCAGTAATTACAATTATTGTTTCTTCAATCTAGGGCATTTTGATATTGAAATATTATTCTAGCTTTCTGGCTAAGTGCCCATCAGGGATAGCTAAATGATACCCTAGATTGAAGAAAGAACCATAATTACTGAATATGATACCAACCTATTTACGATTACCATCACGTCTACGATCATAAAAACAGATCTTATGGGCTGATAAAAGTATTTTATTTCACAAGAATTCTTCAAAATTGGTATAACAAACAAAAAACATGATCGCAGAAAAGGAAACAAACAAACAACAAAAAAAGAAAGAAAGTTAGAAATAAAGGGATAACTTACAAAATCTTTTTGAATGTCATTGAAATCCTTGCCATATTTCTGTAAAGCTTCTTCGAACAGATTTGCTTCTCCTACAAAATAAATTTTTATTTATTTATTTTATGATCAGGCTGTTTGGAAAAATTTTTAAACACCAAGTTTAACCCAGGTATCTTTAACAAAGGAGTCATTGAATATCTTGGGAGGACTGAATAGAAACTGGACAAACATGAAAGCAATGCCATGAATATCTCCAATTTCTCAATGACGTTTTTTCCTTCAAGCAAGTGCAATCTACATAAATTTGTCAAGCTCAATGGTCTTATACAACTATGTATATTAAGAATGTTCTTTTCTTCAGCCTCGTTAAAAGGAGTCCCTTGGCTTGATATGAAATTTTGCAATGCCCTTCAGTCTAAAATATGTCACTGGATTGTGAATCCCAGGAATTAGTTAGGAAATAGCCAGACCACAAATGAACCATTGTAAACTAGCAAATATACCAATTTTGTTACATCATAGCTGCCATGTTGGTTGACTATACAAAGCATTCCTCACTAGCTTCTCTTGTTAGATCAACCAACAGCTGTTTCATCGTTATTTATATCTCAAGGGATTTTTCAGTCATGTGGTTGCACTCCGAGAATAAAATGCAGTTACCTGATGACCATTCCTCCATTTCGTCTCGGCAAAGCACTGGTCCACCAGATGGTACCAGATTAGATAATGCTTTACTCAAATTATAATTGTTATTGTGAAGGTTTGTCATCGCATGAAACTAAATAAAAAGGAAACAAACACACAACAATTAAGGATTTCATCGTTATAATGCAACTTCTGTAACCTGGAATGAATTTTTTTAATTCTAGAATTTGATTGGTTCTCACTATCTAAGTGGCCCCAGTTATAGTAGTCGCACTTTAATTCAGTATAAAATAATTCCATGTGTAGATTCAATCCAATGAATAACCGCTTCAGTGTACAACACAAAGTTTAGGTATAAGTAATATGGCCTGGGTTTAAACTCCTAGTACACAATACTTACAAGTGTGACATCTCTTGACGCTGCAGCGGCACTCATGTGGAGACTGGGTTGTTTTACAGAACTACTGCAGTCCAACGCTCTGGCAAACGTCCCTACAGATCTGAAATTAGACATTTTGTAGTTAGAAATAAGAATTATTTCACTGCGTCTTGGGTCAACCAAAGTAAATGAGCACTACATTCTCAAGCACTGTGTTGTGGGTGCTAATGGATATTTAGGAAGCTCTTTTCAACACAAGTGAAGTGAGTACTGGGATGCATTAAATTTGTGAAATGCATTTTTATATTAAAATGTATGATTACTATGTTACAGTGCAATGAATAAGGGTATGACCATGTTTATGTATTAACATACTATACACAAGCTTTTGTATGTGAAACCAACACTTTTCGAATGCAACGTTGGTTGGTTTTACCAAATTAGGCATGCAAAATGAATATTTCATTAAGAATTAAAAATTCATAGCAATATTATATACATACCTTGCGACAACAAGAAATTGATCAATTTCCCTGTCAGATAATACATTATCTGGCATCCACACCAAGGTCTCCATGTCAGTAAGATTCCTGTTATCGTTTTTAACTAGATAAAAAAAAACAGGAGTGAGAGTATGTACTTGTAAAGAATGACCAAGAATGTCAGCCATTGTTGTTACGTACTGTCTATGGTAGACTTTGGAACACTGGCTTGATAGTCCGTTCCAATACCCATTTCACCTCTGTCAGCAACAAGGGTTTTTTGTTGCGGGTCGTACACGAGGAAGTAACAAAACCAGTCCTATATAAAGGAACAAAAAAGAAAATAGTTTCATTGAATCAATATTTTATGAACAAATAAAATAAGATACAAAACATGGAAGAAAGGATGAAAGAAAGAAACTGAAGAAAAATGAAATGAAGAAAAACAAAAGGAAGCAAGCAAGCAAGGAATGGAGGAAGGAGGGAGAGAGGAAAGGAGGTAAAGCAAAAAAATGTGTTCGGCTTTATGTTTCAGTGAATGAACTATGATCTTCCATTTAAACTTCTAGTAACATTGTGTAGTTCCAGAAAATATCCATACCCCCCCCCCCAAACATAGGAATTTGGAATTTCTGAGGGGTAGTGGGGGTCAGAGAAAGAACGAAATTACAGAGTTTGTATGGAAGAAAATTGGAATTTCTGGGGTAGAAGGGGGTCTGAAAAACAAATCTTCCATGGGGGTGGGGGTATAGATAAGTTTTGGAACTACACATGTTAATAATACAGTATATGCTTTATATATCATTTTTTAAAAATCATGAGTACGAAATAACTTTTTCTATAGAGACTTTCTAACAAAGTTTCACTAAATGATTTCCATGTGTGGTGTTGTAGATTTTGCCAATAAATGCTTTCAAACTCAAAATACTGTAATTTGATAGTCAGGAATCAAGACACCAGACAATGTAAAGACAATTGAAGGGGTTTGGATTACAGATACAAAACAGCCTGTAAAAAAAGGTCTTAATAATCATTTATAGACTGATTTTGCATAACAGAGATTCAAAAATACAGTATATGGTACAGCTATCGTGCGCTGTGATGACAATGTTGCCATGTCGTAGCATCTTAACCTTACGAATACTTATCTCCAGTATCTTGGTTTTTTTTTAGTTATAAAATCTACTAAAACTAAAGCATATTTAGACAGAAATTTTTAAGAAAAGTACAATAATTTTAAGAATGCAAAAATCACTGATAAGAATGTCAACTATTCCTAATATGTTTAATATGTGTTTTTATTTAAATAGGTTAATATCATGCTAATGAGTACAAGAGCAAGAAAGAGCAAGAATACAATGTTTATGAATGAAATCTATTCTATATTAGAGCATGTCAATCATAGATATAAATCTAAATATTTGCTCTATATGTTAGAATATAAAAAAACACTGAAAAATATTTTCAATTATAGTGAAAATGAAAATAGAAATTGTTAGTGAATTTTAGCATAATGAAAATATCAGATTGCGCTGATACATTGATGATAGCAGGGTTTTCAAATAAGCATCTGCATGGGCATGGACATAATTCTCCGACTTAAACCAACACAATCTTATATTATTTCAGAACTTAATGAAAAACCTGCCAGTACTCTCTGACTAGTTCATGACCTTCTCCTATCATTTCAAAACTTAATGAAACCCCGGTGATAGAGATTTAATCAACTTTAGGTGTAATGTTGACAGAACTATTTCAGTGCATACACCATTCCCTTGAGAATAAGATTCTTTGTGAAGTAAGAAACGATATCCAAAAGAGTACGATACTTAACAAAAGAAACAATACTCAATGGAATGACGAAGGCACAAATCTTTTAGTATTTAGTCAACTAAATTTGTACAGTACCTCTTTGTCCAAATACTTTGGAAATTCCTCTGCTTCGTTATACAGTGTTACCAAGCATTTCCCCCTGAAGAACAAAAAAGTTGCTATGATCAGCTAATTGGTAAGTTTTCACCTAAATAGAACATGGGTGATTGGGCATAAAGGACAGTGTTTGAATTTTATCATAGATCAGTTATGAGATGCATGGAATTCATAGGTTGCAAATACATAAAAATTGTCATATTTTATGAAAAAAATACTGGTATAGGTCCAGTGATGATTCCAAGAATCTGGCCTAAAAATTTTCAAATGTAAATGCATGTTTTCTTGATGTAAACTCCTTTCAAGAGATTACTCCATAGATGCATAGACGAGCACGAGTCCCCAGCCTCTAGTCAATTAAGCAAATTCCTGACCCTTGAAATGTATTCAAACAAACAAAAACAAAACAAAACAAACAAAAAAACAAAAAAATTAAAGGATAAATGATGATCTGTTTACAAGGAGGCTAATTGTACACTGAAACCTTTCCTGCTATAATTGGTGACACATTTTTTGAAGTGAAACAGGAAACCTTTCTTTGTAATTTAATTACAGGACGTGCATGAATAAATGCATGCACGCTCATAAAAAATCAATTAAAGAATGTTTTAATTTTAATAAATCAGAGGAATACTACTCCTATAATTTTCTCAAACATTTCACTAAACAGACACAATAAAAAGTGGTCTAAGAATACATGTAGGTACATATTAAGGGGATATTTTGTCAATTATGAGCAATAATGTCAAAAAGTGCCAAAAACTAGACTTTCATACAAGTTTTGATCACAATTTTCGTTTTGGGATAACATTCAAAACCTCTTTTAAACAGTTAGAAACTGATGTACTATGATAAAATGCCTGTTTGAAGAGGTATTTTCAATTGTACAAAGATGTTTTGTTGCATTTGTGTTAGAATGTTGCTTTCTCAGGCTTTTTTATAGAAAATATATGGGAAATTAAGCAAATGAAGGCATAAACCTCATTTTCGAATAAAAGTTTTGCTTTGGGTTAACACTTTGATTCCACTTTCATCAGTCATCTCCACTTCCAAACAAGTTAAACTTTCTGAATAACAAGATTTTAGCCTTGTACAACAGGCTTTCTTCATGAAAATAGTTTTTGGTGCTCACTGCTTGAGTACGAAAAGAATTCTCTCTTAAGCTAACAATGAAAATTGTGAATGAAAAAATATTTATTTTTTATGCCTTACACTTTTTACACTATGCTGAATTAGTGTCAGAGGATTTTGAGAAAATAATTCTTGTATATGATCTTACCTTATTGTGTTTGCGTTAATATTCTCATACTGTCGACTTAAGAAAACCTCACGATGACCCAACTGGTGCCGTACCACATCCTCTAGCTCATTGTCTCCCATTTCAATTTCTGCTTCTTCTTCGGCTTGTACTGAAATCAAAGAAATATTTATCATTGAAGAAACCCTTCGCAATTTATTCTTCCATTAACCAAATGGAATGGTGGCAGTTACATTTTCTCAGAGTCTCTTGGGAAAACCAGAAAGAACATATGCTTTGAGAAGGGGAAAGTCAAAAGCTACTTGTAGTGTAATATAACTCTACTAAATATTTTAGAAAAACTTTAAGCCATTGAAGTTCTCCAGATTTCGTGACTGATTGCATATAAAGACTATAATATAGTATCATTCTCATATTATGATGGCTGGTGGAAAAAATGGTATATGAATTAGTCTGACACTTTGTATTTTGGCCAGACACTTCAGCTTTAAATTACAGTAAGTTAATAGTTTATGGCCTTATCCATGCACTGTGAAGTTTTTAAAGCTAAAGTGAATAAGTTCACAGTTTAGACTATATAAGAAATAATGATAATGGTAACAGCTATTTTATGTTATATACATGGAAAAAAAGGAAAAAAAAAATTAAATTTCTGATAGGTTGTACTGGAATATTCAGAAAATATACGTAAGAGGTAAAAAGATTAGACTGAACAATAACAAGTACACAAATACTAGTATCTTAAATCGCAATTTCATTAAAATGAATGCCACTTCAAGTGATAATTTTTTTCTTTGTCTCCCTCTCCTAATCCCCCTCTCCTAATCCCCCTTCATTCTTTGCTCTCTCCTTGTGCAAGTAAATTTTCAATAAACTAGCAACAAGTGACAAGTTGGCTGCCTTGGGCTAAGAGTATATAACAAGGAACAAAATTCATGGATAAGTGTCAAAAGGATGCCAGTAGTTTTTGGCATCTGGAACAGTTTTCCATGACTTCGATAAGAGTACAGACCATAGAAAAGAGACAAATTTTTTCAAAGTATTTTTAGTGATCAAAACAACCAATGAAAAGAGCTTGTGCTCGTTGATGTCAAATTATTTGTCTGTCCTCTTATCGATCATAAAAAATAGCCAATCATCATGCAAGAAATTAGGAATTTGTGATAAAATGAAAAATTGAGCAACTGTGGGGGTCCCATGGTTGTTTTTCCTCTAAGGGGCAGTTGAATATTGTAAATTGAAGTATCGACCTTAAAATATATTTTGGTTGAAACAAAATCTATAAAAAAATTAGACTTAACTCTTACCGTAGCACACAAAAATATATTTTTCGTTTTAAAATAATCATCATTAATGCACAAATGTTGAAGTGTCTCACTGTTGTTAAGATAAAAGGTAAGGTAGTGTCTAATATAGAATTTAGTAGTGTTCTATTTTACTGATGCGAATTAATAAATCGATGTTGAAGAAAACTGACATTCTGACATTATGTTTTAACCTAACACAAAAGATAATAATTTATGTCTATTGCAAATTCTGTCATATGATACTGTACCCCAAAAGAATATTTCTTAAAGAAAGTGCCTTTCATTAATGACAATCAATTTTTTTGAACAGTATACGAGATACTGGGCTATGGGCTAACAGTCAATGCAATATTGGTCATGAATTATAGATTTGAATACCTGGGATGAATACCATGCATTCAATAGGTTCATTTTACTCACTCAAATGCTTCTCTGCTTGTAGCCCAAGAGTAGAGGAAAGATCCCTTTTTCTATAAAATGCCTGTACTTTAGCCTCAACTTGTCCATTACTTGTCTGATTGAGAAAAACAAGCGATTAAAACCCAAGCTTTAGACCGTACTTGGCAAACAAGGATTGCCAAACCATGGGTGTCGAGCCCCCTTAAAAAAACCTCACCTTCGTCAGCTCCTCAATTCTTCGAATTTGGTACGGCAGCGAGGGATTTGTCTCTACAAATACGTAATCTAAAGAATAAAAATACACATTTTGAGTCTGTGAAGTGATTTTTTTAATCGTATATTAAGTACAAACTCGTTTTACAACCACACGCACATGTTGTATTATAGTAACCGCACATACACAAAACCGGCGAGTTTTGTCTTCACTCGCGAGCGTTTTTTTCTGTGAATTTTAACGCTACTGTATTATCTGACTTGAATAAAAGTTGAGGAAGATAATAAGAAGGGTAGTTAACAACACACGAAGAACATATCTTTAATTGCCGGAATATTTATAGCGCGGCTTCGGCCGGAGCCTCGAATCAAAGATAACGTCCGCTTTTGTTGGAGTTTTCCCGGCACAAGTACAAAATAACGCAATCACACACGTGTAGAAAATTCTTCCCGCAAAACGAATATCTAGACAATTGCACTAATGGCTAAAGAAAAGAATGATGTAAGAAGGTTTTTAATTAAGTGAAAAAATTCTCCGAACTACGCCGCGAAAGTGGAAAGTTCGATGATATTTGTGTACAACTCGAGTGCTGTCTAACGCACTCTCGCTCGCTCGTACTCACCTCCAACCCGGAAAACGTTGGCTGGATTCGCCATTTTTAATCGGTAGTGACCGACAGTTCCTTATAAATAACTGCGATCAGTAAAGAAGAAATACAGTTAATTTCTAAACTAAAATCCCGGGAGTTATTCGTTGGTCTTAACGTCACTTTTCCCAAGGACAACCATCATTGTTCTCCCGATTACACCACGCTTCTTCTCCCTCCACTCAATACGTCATCATGTCCCCCCCTGATCGGAATCTCCGAAGTCCAACCCCTTTTACCAAACACCCCATGCGCAGACTCGGAAACTGTCGGAATAACTCGGGTATCTTTCGGTTTGTTAGGGGTAACGAAAATGATTGACAAGTTGTTGTTGTTTACGCAATGTCACATACAGGCGTTATTTACATAGTTGTTAATCACATTACCGTGTCCTGAACCAGTTAGTTTGGTTGCGAAATCAATTTAGAATGTAGCCACACAATCGAAAGCGAAACGTCGAAAGCCCGATTATCCATTCACGACATTCGAGTAATGCGCGTCCCCTCCTGATTTCGTTTGTTGACAGGTCAACTATCATTTTCATTTCGTGGATGAGGCAAGATGCCAGATACTAACCATTTCTTGCCGCTGGTTTGGCACCACTCACCTTAGAATCCCGTTGTTTATTTCCTTGGTTGCTTATTGAAAAGATTTTCACGTTGTTTTTAAGCTGAAATACTCTTGTGTTGTCGTGTGGGGCCGGACTGCTCAGAGAGCTTCAATTTTCATCAAAACACAAAGACAGACATCTTGTACGGTGACGTCACAACAACACGCAGACTCGATGTCGTGTCGCTGCGTGGATAATATACCGGTTAAACCGGTTTGGCTTATCAAGGCGTGTACTAAATGGAGGCGTTACCAGGATTGATTGACATGTGGTCGTGACTCTCTACGTCATATTGAAGATGAATCTCGATCATTCGCGGATAGCGTTGATTGTGATGCAGTTGTCACAAACGAAAGCAACTTACCAACTTGACATGATGATTAAACTCACTTGAAATTTATTCACAAAAACATCAACATGCAATTTCGATCAATAGTTGATTCATTTTAAAAAAAATAATAATTATCATAAAAAAACTCAATACTGATTCCAGTACTATTTCTCTTTACAGCCAAGTAGTATCTGCTTGAAAAGAAACCGAATCTCACAAATAGAAGTAATTGAAATCAAGATTAATATTTCTCCGATTTGTGTTATCGCATGGCGGTGAACAAAAGATATAAGGCCAGTCGCTAATGGTCGCCCGTGGAACTTCATTATAAAATAGATGATAATATCCAATACTATGTTCTTTTACCATCTACAAACAATACCTATAATTGATATCCATTTTCAGGTAGCAGTATCTTTTTATAGCTGTATTGATCGGACCTTACGAGTGACCAGTCAGAATATAAAGGTTCTACTCCAATATGTTTCCAAAGCAGCAAACCTGAAAATTTTAAACTTGCAAGAATCACGCACTAGAGTATTTTTAAGGCCTAGATTTTCACATTAAAATTGTAAGCTGTATGACTAAGTTTTAGAATCGGCCAAGAAAAAGGAAACCTTTCAACCGCGTTTCGATAGGCATTTTGGTCTGTATGTACGTGATGTAAGTCCTTAAGTTTGACTGAGAGTTGGTCCCACGACGACAACAAAAAAAACTGCAATAAGACACCGGTTCCGGATGTGGGAAATCACGTTGAATGGAGAGCAGAGAGGAAACAGAACTGACGGAAAAGAATAAGGTATTTTGATGATGATCTTGGTGATTGTCAAGATCAGTTTTATCCGCGGTACATGCGTGGTTCGCATGGAGTCCCGAGTGGATCAAATGGACGAAGGGGGGATTATTTCTGATTATTTATTCAGTTCGATGCGTTGAAACGTGACACATACAAATATTTATTAGCGATAACTTTTATTAACGATTACTTTCTACTAAATGAATACGCTGCCTACTGAAATTCATGTACTATTTATACTGAGTGGGCTTTAATTTCAGGTCATAGGCCGATAGATAATCGTTATTATATTCGTAGAGGTCATATTTGATACTACACTATAATAAGAGTGACTACTGGTATAGACTGTACTAAATCAATAGCACAAGTAAAAAAAGAGAATTCTACAGGTGTAGTAGTGTTGATGTACCTGATAGTGGTGGTGTTGGTTGTGTGCGGTAGTGATCTTGATGTTAGTCAAATGCTGAATGACAGAATAGTGAAGGTTCTTTGCATAGTATTAGTAATGGGAGATGAATCAAGATAATAGTATTGCCAAGTAACAAGTGCAGCTCAGTCATGACGTTTCTGTGCCAACGAGAGCAGCAAACCTTAAAAGTGTCATAAAAAAGCTCCTAAAGTTCTGAGTTGCATAGTGAAATCCCTTTCAATGACACAAACACAAACGAGGCGTAATTTATCCCATCCAACATTTACTATTGCAAGTTTGGCAACTAACTGTTCAAGACCTCGAATTACCGGCCTCTTGACTAAGACCCCTTGCACTAAAGCTAGTCCTTTGAAATCTTGGATCACAGAGGAACGCTCCCCAGTGTCGTAGAAACAGCTGTTTATCTTATGAGCAATGCTCCCAGAAAATCCTCTGACTACAGACGACACTGGAATATTTACAATACATTAGTGAAGATATTATTTTAGGTGACGAGAAAGTAGTCATAGTAAATTGGTGTCGCGTTTGTTACAAAAAAAAAAAAAAAAAATATATATATATATATATATATATACATATATTTACTAATAATATATTGACCCCCCCCCCCCGTTTCATCGTCATCGTCAGGTGTACACCACTCACTATCGAGACAGCCCCTTCAAAATTTTTTGAACACGGAAGGTCAGTGTCAAGTCACTTATTAATTATTCACAACCACAATGTTTGCAGCTTATAGTAAAGCCATCCATCTTATTCCATTTTACCATTAAATCTTAAATCTCTTCATCATAATACACGTGATTAAAAAATGTTGTAACATGGGACTAAAAGTTGCTAATGATTTTGTGACATTTTTGCTATTTTTAGCCTTTTAAAAAGACTGCATCAGAGCAGTGCAATGGTTCGTGCAAGACCATATTTGCATAATTGAAATCACTGCATCAATATATTGTATGATACGCGTGGACAGCACGTGATCACTGCGTGATTTGATATGCACACCAGATGGCTCAATACGTGCTATTTCCCATAAAACACTAATAAGGTGTATGTTGTTTGAAGCGACCTGTTTCCTCGGTAAATCGAATACTACCGAATACTGCGCGAGAAAATCAAACCCCGAGCAAATGGACACAAACAACCATTACAGCGCATGCTCGGCCGTACCGGGTGGATCACATGACCGAGATGTTTGTCGATTATTTATATCAAATGACGGCTTGCAGCTGCTTATGGTTGCTACCGGTAACGGCGTTCAGTGCCAGCCAGCCAGTAAGATCCTGTACGCGCGTTTCTATTATTTACTGACTTAGATAGACTGATAGTCGGTTGCGCGTCCCTGTATGCACACTATAACTCTCATACTAAATTCTTTAGGTACTAAAGGAAATATTAATAATTACTTCCAAGAAGATGACCTCATGGAAACCAAGGGACAAGCTACGGCATATTAAAATCTAGACGCTTTTCCGCTTTGAATTGACCTCACATCTCGAATCAGTAACTTGAGCTAACTCAGAGGGTGGCGTTGCGTGAATTCCCAGCAAAGCCTCTGTAGTACTGAAAAACCTCTTATATGCGACCGGCCACATCGGAGTGGTCGGGTTAGGCAAAGATGGTCGGAGTGGTTTGCCTGACCATGGGATCTTTCTTCCTGGCCGGAGAATAGTATGTGTGCTTAGAACTAGTTTCGATGAAATATCATCAGAAAATCAAATACTTTTTTTGATCAGAATGAGCAATATCTAATATTTTTTTGATCAGAATGAGCAACCAATCCAAATGAGCGAGTACCAAACGCATGTGCCTGGTCAAATAACGGCGTTGTCATTGTTATTTTAGGCTTTACAAACTAGGACAAAGAGAGACGACGCTGATGTTGAAGTCAGCTCTAGTTGGCAAACAGGAAACGGCTTTCTGTCATGCAGATTTTAAAGAACAACAAAGCCCTATGGTAAATATTATTTTTTATCAATATGAAATTTTACTTTATGATAGTTAGACATAATCTTACGATATATAACATAGGAAACCCGGGGGGAGGGGGGGGAGGGGGGTACTGCCCTATATTCGCAATACGTGTACGTCCGTGCCGCCAAACAGGGCATGGTTTACAGCAATTTTATTCTGGAACAGGGTTCAGCGGCACATCCCTACCCTATACGGGCAAGAGTACCCCCCCCCCCCGGGATAGGAAGTTAGCGCTCGTTTCATTTTTCCGGGTTTCCTGGCAATGAAAGAATTCAGGAATTGATGTGATTATAACACTTTATACGCCGAATCGAAAGATGACGACCAATTAGAATAGCTATTGTTCTGGACTGACTAGCCTCTCATACATGTGAAAACGTTTTTATGATTGTACACGAACGCGAAGCTATGTCAGTCCAGAACAATAGTTATTCAAATTGATCGCCATATTTCAATTCCGTGTCAGCAGTAAAGCGAAAGGAATTCATAAAAACTTTGAGTAAGATAGCACTGCTTAGATAACCTTTGCATGTTTGTATGAATGGTTATCAGTAATAAGCAGGATCGTGTATGAAGTACGTTTCCTTAAAACACATGTTCTCGCTAAGAGTCCTATGTCTACCTTAGGAGAAAGGGGGGGGAGGAAGGAATGAAACACGGTACCACATTAGTTATCATTTACAAGATAACTTTCGTAAGGGAAGTTAAGTTTTTTACTGGGGGGAGGGCTGGGGCTTCGACGTCAATTTTTTACAAATGGTTGTAGCCATCTCTCTTTTCCTCAGTAAAAAATTCACGACCCCCATATTAACTCAACAATGAACTAGCTCTCGTCAAAATAAAAAAACTGTGACCCTCCACAAAAAAAACCCTTTCCTCTTAAGCCCCAGCCAAGCCGTCTATAAGAGGGATAAAAGGAAGACGACTGAAAACCCCTGGGGGAGGGGTACGGACAAACGCTGACAGCTTTGACTGGTAAGAAAATGTGGTACCGTGTTCCAAAGACTTCATTTTTTTCTCTATCTGATAGTTAAATATTTTATAATTATAAATATAGACTAAATAATTAAAACTTGGGCAAATCATCACGAGTCATACTCTATGTCTTCGTCGATTTCACTATCGTCGTCTTTGCGGGATTCCCGAGGGTCTTTAGATAATGATCCCGTGGTATAATGTTCAGTATCGCTATCACTAAGCTCATCTTCACTCTCTGCGTCAATGATCTTTCCATCCTTGGTCACCAGGCTTCTTACAAGTTGCTCGTCCACGCCTGCGCTTCTTAGGATGTCTTCGTATTTTCTTTCCGCGCATCGTTTTGCGTTCAGCTGAGATTGACGTTCGAACAACAGCGGTCTCTTCTCTACACGACCTTGAATCTCCTCCAGTTCTTGCTGGTACTCTTCTCTGCGAGCCTTGTCGGCTTCCCTGGAACAACAGATAAATCTTGTTCAGAAACTAACTAATCTGGTAGGCTCAACATGGCAGCCGCAACAATAACATTACCAACAACGAAAGGGGAGCAGCAGCAACAGCAACAACAAACATGGTAGCATCAACGGACCAACGACGGCAACAGTCCACCACAACCAGCAACAACACCACCACCATCGACAAGAACGACAGTAACAGTTAACGTACCTGAAGCTCTTGATCTTCACATCAGAAGTCTTCCTAAGCTGCCAGCTGTTATCATTAGCCATTGCTTTTCGAGATACCACTGAACGAAGTTGCTTGAGTCTTTGTTCTTTTCTTCGTTTTTCTTTGAGCTCTTCTGTTTCTTTTGCGCGTTTTTCCTCAAGGCTCTGACGAATCTTGCTGTCTCGTAGGCGAGCTGATTCTGTGGTGCTAGTAAAACGAAGACAAAACACAACGCCAGTTTGAGAAACTTATTCTGATAACAATTACAATTTTCATATGATATATTTCTTACTTACCCGTAAGGAAGGATGTCTGATGAATAAGAGAACGAAGCGCTTGCTGGTCGCTCCCTACTGCTTGCTCTACCACTTGAAGGTGTTTCTCTACTCAAAGATCTGGCACTACTAGGTCTTTCTCTACTGCCTGATCTTCTTCTTGACCACAGGCGGCCATCCGCAGAACTCCTCTCTAGAGTACGTGATTTGCGCATGCTCGATAAGGCTGTCGTACGGAGGTTGAAGGGCTCTACCACAGTTGGTTCCCTTTCTTTCTTCTTCTTTCTCAATTCTTTGTCAAACTGAAATTGTAGATTATCGAAGTCAGGTATTTCTTGGTTGATTTGTGGTCTGAAGGTGTGATCTTTGGTCATGAACGCTTTCTTTTCCTTCTCTTTCATAGCCTTGTTGCGCAACTTGCCGATCGTGTACTTTCTGCCACGCCCTTCCATGTTCATTGGAAGACGAGAGTTGGCAAGAGTTTCTTCAGCTCGCATTCTGACCTTAATGGTTCGATACTCATCCTGTTCTGCCAGTTTATCTGCCAAGGTTAAGTCAAACAAGTGAGCTGGAAAGGGATTTGCTTTGAAGATCTTTTTCTCTTTTTTCGGAGTCAAGTCCGATAGGCTGCTCAGAGATTTCGATCTTGTTAAAGAACGCTTTTGTTCCTCTCTTTTAACGAAACTAAACGGCTTCTCGGTCGACTTCAAAAGTGCTTTACTTGTTTCCTTCACGTACTGTCTTCGAATTTCATTCTGTCTTGTGATCTCGTCGTATAATGGTAAGAAAGTCGTAGCGGGAACAGGCTGGGAGCGGAATTTTTTCTGCAATTCCGACTCCTCCTTTTCCTTTTTCAGTTTTAATTCTTCTTCCAAAAGTCTCTGAGATCTGGTTTTCTTTTCTTTTGATTTCCTGGCTTCTCTGATTGTCATGGTGAATGGTTTGGGTATTGTTATACAGGGTGACCAGGTGTCGAGTGGTTCGGAGGCTTTAGGAGGACTGGATGGATCTCTGGGGTAGTCATATACTGAGAAATCCTGCCATAAGCTTTCCACGGTATCCAGTGCACTTGATCTATTGGGAAGCATTTCTTTGTATAGCACCCGTCCATCCCTGCTCTGGGGTCGTTTCTTAGGGAGGTCTAGTTCTTCTTCTGACCAACTGTCATTGTCACTAAGGTCACTATGGGATCGTCTTCGGTTTTGTCTGTCATCGTCTGGTGAACCTTGTTGAAAAAAAAAAATCATTTTAAATTAAGAAACCCCAACATACCATAACAATCAGTTGGGTAGTAAGACCACAAGATCATTTTTGAACGAAATGATTGTCAAGGAACGATCATGTTATACAAGAAATCACTTCAGCGAACGAGAATCCTTTAACAGAATTTTTACCACTCTAGTTATTTCCATAGTAATAGGAATCAATGACCTCATATGTCAGTCTCGATAACCTCTGCTTCCTTCGTTCCCTATTCTATGTATGTATGTAGATTCAGCATTAGAAACAGGGGAAACCACTTAAGTTAATGTTAACTACATACCCACCAATGGGTGAATGAAGAATACCACACTTGATGGAATGGTATTTCAAATATGAATATTATATCATAAACGTTGCTATGAACTCCATGATTTTTAATTTTGGAAAATCAGGAATAGCATAGATTGATGGATTGGACTGTAGTTTGGTTAACTGGATCTTGAATCGCAAAAACAAAATTATCAAAGTTTCAGCTTTTAAGAGGATACTGATAATCTTAATGTATAGTTAAAACATGTCCTTACTTTAAAATTCGATTTATGCCTCTAAATTCTGAATTTTGAGAGATTGTTTATTTTGGAAAATTTGGAACCGTACATGGTTGGACTGGACTGGACTTCGATTTGCTGGATTTCGGATCGCAAATTTTTTTTTACACCTAATTTACAGCTTTCATGCTATGATTTTCATTTTAATATTCCTAAATAGCAATTTTATGCTGAAATTTTTGAAACAAATTATAATTGGAAAACATCAACAGCCTCTTGGTTAGCTTAGTTGGTAAGAGTGTCCGTCTGTTGTGTGGAAGGTTGATGTTCAAGTCTGACCAACACTCAGGGTCTTAAAATAACTGAGAAGTTGCTGCCTTCATAATAACATCTGCAAATGGTTAGACCTTCAAGTCTTCTCAAATAAGTACTTAAAACTGTAGGCCCTGTCAATCCTCCTTATAACCCACTATATATTTTAAAGGTGGGCTTAAAAGACCTAAAGATGCTGGTGATTACCAACTTCAGTGCTAATAAATACTACAGGGCCTACAGTAATTGGCAAAAGCTGTTATGGTACATGTGCTGTGTCCCTGTGCTCAGGGAAAAAGTTAATAAAATAAAATAACTATGTTTATTGTGATTTTGAGAAACCAATACTGGTTTGTATTGGTGTAAGAGTTAATAAATAAATTGGGTTAATAATAGTTAATACGATCCCAGGCTCCTAAGTTGCTTTCAAACTTATTTTTTATTCCTCTTTTTACTAATTGTATTTATTCCTGATGAACGTAACAAAGCTTTCAGTTATCGAAATCCATTCCTGTGAAGTAGTTGGGTTATAAAAATATATAAAAAAAAACCTTCTGGCTCACTGGAACATCCACTGATAATGTTCTTGGATTATAAATTGTTCTCATAATATTACACGTGCCCTCAAAGCTTCACTTCTTGGCTGTCTTTTGTTTTTAGAACCATTTCTCATCTTCAAACATTATCAGCTGATATGCCAGCCACTAGAATGGGTTTATTTACTTTATCATATTTTAAGTGTAAGGATTTGACCAACATTTTGTATAATAGATTGAATTCCCACTCCTGGTCAGGGATTTCATCTAATTGGAGCAAACATCGTATGAGTGATTTACCAAACGAGCTATCAAGGCAGCTATTGAATAAAATTAACATGGGGATAGGGGGTGGTGGGGAGGGTATGGCTCCAGCCTCCTTTTATGATGGATTCTTTTCTCTTTTCTAAAATTGACTTTCCTTAGGGGGAGGGGAGCTAAGATTATTACTCTAACTCAACTACAGGTGCCTTACAGTAAAAGACAAGCAACCACAAAGCTTGCCCTTTTGATTCTTAAAAATTTATATGGCAAGACTTACCTTGGTTTTCTTTATCCTCTTCTTGTTGCCTGGTAGACATATCTCGTACAAGGTCTGTAGCAGGTAATAAATCACTCTCAAGTAATTCTTGATATCCTACTTCATAAGGATCGTAATCATCTCGAATATATTTTTCAGTAGCAAACTTTTTCATCTGCTCTCCGTCCTCCATGCTGATACGGGTGTTTTCGTCTAAATCAAAACCTGAACTCTGCTTTCCGAGCTCTGAATAATACGCCTTTTCTACTGTCTTTAAAGTCTTCTTATGTTCCTTCTTTAACGCTAATAAATGTCGATAAAAATCTTTTTCATCCATGCCTTGGAGTTCTTTCAAAGATTCCATCATGGCCTTCGGAGTGTGGACTTTAGTTCCTCGACTACGCGAAGACGTTGGCCTTTCTTCGCCATCTGAATGCTCCAAAGAAATACCTCGGTCCGTTCTTTCATTTTCAGTGGCTGGTAGTTTAGTTTTTGGTTTTCTGGGAGCAGTATAGCAGAGGTTTTTTACTACCGTTATTCCATGACTGGTCGCCATGTCGACCTCAAAACACTCTGAGGATTCGAAGCTTGTATGATGTCAAACCGAGGCTGGCCGTATCGATACCTTGGAGACTAGGGATGACAACAAAACAATTTTTTTCCTATTTTTGTTCTTATTTTGTACAAAAATAAAACTAAATGAATATTGAAATAACATAGAACAAAAATTAATGAATGAGAGGAAGAATGAATAAAAAGCAAAAACGAAAAAAAGCAGAAAATGCCACTGAATTCGAAGATTTTTTCAAAAAATCAATCTACTGTACACTATTTTTTCAATTCCTAATTGTTGTTTTTGTTTGCTTGTTGCTTTTTCCTATTAATCTAGAACTCTTACATTTTGTTTATCAATGAAAAAATTAGTTGAAAAATTTCGGAAAAACTCCAAATTTTTAACATTTCCACTTAGACTAGTTCCCAGGTCATCTGCTACATCACGGTCAACATTTAGACCAGGTTGACACTTGATGAACTCTTCGCACGAAACAAAATGTCAGTAGCTGGTTTGTATATTTTTGGTCTGCTCGATGGAGCTGCACTCCTCTTTCTCACGGTATTTTTTGTATCCTTTTAACCTTATATACGTGTTAAAAAATCGTTTACATTCATTAGCTTACATACTACGAACACCACTTAGATATATATTAAAGTCACTATTTAGAATTCTAGACGTAATTTATATCCAATTTATTAATTTAGATATATTTAGATATCTTCGATAAGAAGATTAATTAATAGTTGAAAAGGCACATAACTTGTCAGTATTTCTCAAATGCTTTCTTAAGCATTTCTGTTGACAACATTTGTTGTTTTGTACCATTATTTTTTTACCAGCTTGCTTTAGTATTGTTACAAGATGAAATTCTATTTTTAGGTTATATTTTCTCAACTTGCCGCTTTAGATAATTAATCTATCTGACTTAGAATGCGATTATATCAATGCAAGGACGTGCTGCGATCGTTTGAACATTGTAAGTAAATTCTCTTAGAATAATCTTTTTTAGACATAATATATATGTATCAATGACTATCCACACTATGACAACAATAATTGTTCACCTATTAGAAAAGGGTGTTGGTCAAAAGAATTCCCTCTCTAGAGCTTCAGAATGGAATTATTTCTTTGATGTAATATTTTTAAATTGTCTTGACTCCCTGCAGGTACCTAGGGGTTTGGTGCAAACCTGGGACTACTATGCACCAACACCAAATTCCTATTCGTACCAAAAACTTTACATACAACAATGAGAAATTTTTTCAAATTAGCCAGTGGAGTTAAGGGAGAAGAGAAGGGTCGGGGGACAATGAAAAATTCTTGCCCTTGGTGCATTTAAATTCTGGTATCAATTTTAATTTTGCTTTTTGATGTTTTGTTTCTTTTGCAGTGGGTTATCCCAGAACTTATTGCACATGGCCTCATAACCATGTTGTTACTAGGTTATTTTCAGTGGATATTCTTTCTCTTGAATCTCCCACTTATGGTTTGGAACTTTTACAGGTATTTTACCTTTTTATATTATCCCCATGCAGTACTATCGTCGTGTACGGGTTAATGAAGTATGTTATAGGTTTCCGAACACATGAGTGGGACTTTTGTTCTCTTCACAGACACCAAGAATCGAACTCGGCACCTTCAGCTCCAAAGATCTACTACAATGCCAAACCCCACCCTAACTCTAACCACTAGACCACGAAGCGAATTTGCTTGGGTGGTCTCATTTTTTTAGTCATATTTAAACGATGTATCATCAGCGCGTGCACATAAATATTTATTATAGTTTAATTTATGCTATCGTAGGGTATGACTACTAGAAATTTGAATTTGAATAGAATTTCCCTGACAATTCCCATACACTACGATATAACTCCCCTTGCTTTGCCACTGAATACTGTGAGAAGACTAGATAGCACCAGCCAGGGTTCAAAACTTCAAACTTGATTCATTCCTTTATCTAGGTCAACTAACAACTATTTAGGCCATCACACCTGCCGTGTCTTACAGCTCATTAAGCAGAGGTAGAAATGATATCTGCATCACCAAATGTTTTTTGGTCTTAGTATACTTCATTTTTGCAAGTTACCTATTTATGGTCACATTGGTGGTATATAACAAAAGATCTCTTATAAGCTTCCTTTGTTAAGACAGTCGTCACATGAATTTGTCATACGACTCTTGTGGGATTAAAGCTTGCAAAGGACAGGCAATATATCCTGTAGACCTTATTTTGATGGATGACTTGTTTATTTTGAAGGTTTATTAACAAGCCACCAGGGAATCTTGGCCTTTATGATCCTGCAGAAATCCATAACAGGAGTCAACTAAAGGGTTTCTTGAAGGAATCGATGATAAAGCTGGCATTTCACTTGATCTTCTTCTTTCTATATTTATACAGGTACAAAAAAAAAACAACAAAAAAACAAAAACAAAACAAACAAACAAAAACAAACAAACAAACAAAAAAAAAACAACAAAAAAACAAAACAACTAAACCTGCTTGTACAAATTTAAGTTCTTGTAGTGAGTGTAGAGATATAAATAGTTCTCAAACAATCAGAGCACTTTCACCATGTTCAGCTATGTGATAAAGTTGTATATGAAGTGGTCTTAAGTAAACTTTTACAATAAGTACAAGACATTAATTTTTACCTTTTTTGTATTCATAGTATGATATCAGCACTGCTGGCAGACAGTGATGAAGAGAAAGCGGCAACTGAGCTGTAGGACAGTGGCTTAATCTCTATCTTCCATTTTCTTTGCAACTATCCTTGGAGTGCATATAACATCATAGCCACCATATATACGATGACGATGAATATATTCATCGTATACAAAGTCAACCATTTTGGTTGACTTTGACAGAAGTTAAGGTCTAGTCTTTCGTCATGTAAACCAACATGACAACCACGTGTTTTGTCCTTTTATTCTCATGGGAAGGGACGCACGTTGCCAATTTGATGCTAAAAATAGACCATCCCCATTTGCTTGTGTGCCTCCAGTCAAGGTTGAACTTGACAAAATATAGTAAATTTCTCAAAACATCGAGTCCTACCTTAACTTGGAGCCAATGTTTCATGTTCATTCATGTGAACTCAAATCCAGAGCTTAAAATAACAGCCAATAAGTCATCATTATTGGCCATTATAATTGGCCATTATTTTTAAGCCCTGGGAATGGTCTATTGATAGGTTAAGACATAATTTTCAAATAAGTAAATAAGTAAATAAAGAAAAGTATAGGATTAATACTAGTCTTTTATAATACCTGTGTCTACATACATTGTATTTTCTACATCCTATTTCTTACTTTTACATAAATCATTTTTTCTTTGTTCCTCTAATATTTTCAAATATGTACCTAGTGGATTAAATTCTATAATAACCTATAAAAGTGTTACAGTCGAAATATCTTACTTTTTGTTGTTTTTGTTTTGTTTAGATTGTTGGAATATTTTTTAAATCCTGTATTCCTATAATAAAATTGCGTTTCTGTTTTCCAAGACCCAGACCCATAATATTAAAAGTTATTCTAGAGCTTGTTATTAAACTTGTCATAACCTACGTGGGATTTTTGCTGCAATAAAGTAGATTTTGATGGATGGCAATCAATTTTCATGATGACATAGGGGTTTGAAAAATTTTTTTTCAAGGTCACCTGTTTGGGGAAACGCCTTGATTAGTCCACCAAAAACTATTTTGCTGCAAGAAGTTGTCTCATTGATTCTCCATATGGTGCTAAGAACAAGACTAGAGTAAAAATTGCTCTAAAAAATGAAAAAAGAGAAGACAGAGGATAATGATCTTAGGCTAACAATACGCCTCTGCCTTCTGTAAAATAATCTCCATCCCAATGGTAGATTAATTCTAGTCATTAAGAGTAATACAATGATTATTACAATAATAAATGAGATTCCATAGGAGTTTGACAAGGGGTGCTGAAAAAAAAAAGATTAATAAAAAAATGTTATTGTAACAGATGATTAATGTTTGAACAAAATCAAATTAAACAAAACAAATGACTAAACAGCTGTGCCCTGACTGTATTTAGCCCAGAGGTTGATTAAGAGTGTTGGGTTTCATTTGAAACTAGTTACTTTCTCCTACACCAGTGGCTGCAGAGGCAATGAACATGGCACACCTATGTGTGCAGATGGGTGAATGGTTAAAAAATGAAGATTGGGAAGATTAGAAGATGAAAACCAAGAAAGTTTACTGAGAAGTAATAGGAGTTTGGGAGTTAGTGCCCTCCATCTCTGCAGTCCTTTGTTAGCATTCTAACTTAAGTCACTGATGTGGAATGTTGGTAGAACAAAGGTGCAAAAACATTACTGCAGTTTTCAATATTCTGTGAAGTCAGACATTTCAACAGCTTGTTGTGAAATTGGTTTTACTGCCGCCAGTCAAAAATATAAAAGGTATTTACTGATTATCTTTGATTGAAAGCAATGAAAAACTAGATTTCATTGTGGAGCTAGCAATTACCGATTTTGCAGAATATCGAAAGCCGCAGTAAGCGCAGCCAACTTACTATTGTTTTTATTTTCTTCTTCTCAGCAATACTCTTCAGTTTAGTTTTCTTCCATTTGACCATATATTTAAAAAGACTATTGTATACTGGGTGAAAAGACTTCAATACCTCCTGTTGAGCACAATTAAAGTATTTTCATCAAGATATACAGGTACAGTAATAAATCAAAAGTATATCAGAACCCAGAGGAAAACCTTAAAGCACAAAAGTGAACCAAGCAAAAAAAAAAGGGAGGAATCAGCTGATGTCAAGGATAAAACTCTCAAACACAGCAGCCAATAAGTTTAATTTGTTCTTGGCATTAGAAAAACACTGTATTTACAGGTTAGTGGTAGGAGAAGTGGTAGGGGTGATCATTAGTGTCATTAATATTTCCTGTGTGAGTTTTTTAGGGGTTCAGATTAGACCTTAAATATTACTTTGGTGTAACGTTTTCTCATTCCGTCATACTGTTAGTATACTGGTCAGGGGAAGACTAATATTGTAAGCAGGATGCCTGTCGTTATATGGGGTCCGCCAAGAGTATTCATTTATTTGTTTAATGGATGGCGTATGAGAAGAGTTATGAATATGGATACGACTCAAACAAAGAATCTTATTCTCAGAGAATGACACATGGTCTGTAATGGAAAAACATTGTATGAAAATGAAAAAGGTCTTTGCTTAAACTTTATGTATGGACTGAAAAAGAAAGAAATTGAGCATACCTGGAGTTTACTGCTTTGAGGATTAGACCTGGCAAAGCAGTTGCTTTGGTCCTTTTGTACATCCTTAGTATTTTTCCACAAGGATATCACATATACATATGGTATCTGGTTCACAGAAAACAACAATTGAGCAAAATTAGTTCAGTCATAGTTGTGTTTCTTAATAATTCTGAATATCAAAAATTGCAGTAAAACAGAAAAACACAGTAAAATGCCCTTCCCTTCAACACTTACCTCCCTTGTTGTGGATGTATATGAAAATATGCTCTCTCCATAATGGTTCAGTGACTGGTTCATCTGAATGTGTTTAAGGCCATTAGAGGTTGAACTAGAAAGTTGATGAGCTAAGGACAGGATCTCCATGTTATCTGGATACAATGAATTCCTTGGGACACTATCAAAATCTATTGTAAAAAAAAAAACATAGATCAATATAATAGGCCATGATAGTTTCTTTGAGGTAAGTCTCCAAACCTCTATTCATATATTACAAGTTGACTGACATCTTTTTATTTCATGGGTTAAATGCCTTCACTTTAACGGAGTTGCTTCAGTTAAGTTAGTCATTATTACTGTGGGAGCTCTTGCCTCACCGAATGCAACCCAGGTTTGATTCATGGACTCGTGTGTCATATGCAAGTAGAGTTTATTGGTTCTCTCATGTGCCTAAAGGTTTTTTTTCACCAGTCCTCCCTCAACAAAAATAAACTTCTTAAAGGGCCACAGGTTTTTATTAGTTATTTGCTATTATTGCTACCCTCATGATACGAGGGGATTTATTTATTTCCTTTACCTCTGAAAGGGACTAATATGTTCTCTTCACCAGAATGAAATGAAATAAAGACATCAAAATCGAGCAAGCTTGTAAGTTCTGTTAATACTCGGCATTCAGGCTCTGAGGAAGAGAAGTTGCATTTTTTTTTTGATTTAAAAAGGAAAGTTAGCAAATTTTAATTATATTTGAAATTCACTATTTGGAAGAGTCCTATATTTTCTCTTGTTATGTGCAGAGGGCATGGGTGCATTCTTTCATTTCCATCCCCCTCCACCCCTTCTCCCCTGTCTATCAATAGGAAAAAGAATTTTAAACGAGGTCTTAATAAAAAAAACTATTCACAAGGTTAAAAAATCATAAATGAAAATAAATAAAAAGAGAATTAGAATAAACAGAAAATCACTTAACAAAAATCAGTAATAAATGAATTATGAATTCAAACTTATGGAAATTAAGGACACGTAAAACAGGTTTACATTTACTATACCACCTACAAGGCCAATAAGGATTATAGATTGCCAAATTAAACGCACTTATGATCAAATTAGTCTGAGGCAAACACGAATTAGTCAATAAAGGTTAAAATTACCATACCTACTAACATCTGGCGTGTAACAGACGACGTGGAGCCATATTGATGCAAGTTAAGATCAGCGCCACTTCCAGTTTTTATCCAACAATAATTTTTAGTCTTTTCTATGACTGACCGTCCATCAGGGTTAAATATACCAATTAAATATAAATCTATATTTTCCATGACAAAACGCGTAAAATTAAAACCTGGTGATCCAAATGGTTCTTGTATTCCCGAGGTTAAGTTTTTTAGTAAATATAGCATGCTCTCTACAGGTAAATATTCAGAAGAATGTTCGCCAAAAGACAATAAAATTCGAACTTTTCTCGTAGAAGTCTTTGATTCGGATAAATTCCCAAAATGGAGGACGTACTGAGAAAGCCCCCATCGCGAACGGAATCGCATCTCTGCGTCCAGAATGTTGGGAAATTGAGAGACTAGTTCGTAAATGCACTGATTGAGCTGAGATAAATTATGATAAAAGTCATAGTTTGGGAGATAAATTTCTTTAGACGGCGTCTGGTTGAAAACACCAAAGCCAGTGCCTTTGATCTGGTAGTTTTTTGGTAAGAACGCCAAGAAAACCATCCATAAAAGGACATCAAATAAAATTCTATATCCAGGACAATCCATGTCCTATGAATAAAGCTTGCATTCTAGGATTTCTTTGTGGATACAGGGATCATGTGGACAATCTCCTTCTCGTCCGCCATCTTGATTCGAACACTCACGGCTAAGAGAATGGGACTAGTTAATGCGTTGTACCTGGGTTACCTGGGTTACCTGGGAGATACGAAGAAAGAAAGACAGAAAGAAAGAGGAAAGAAAAAAAGAAAGAAAGAAAGAAAGAAAAAAAGGAAAATTCAGTAGTAATCTTTAAAAAAATTCTTCTAGCCGCTAGCATGCCGTTTAGAATATAGTCCGATCAAGGTTCCGGATACACACAGTAGCTAATCTGTTTCGGTTCTGGCGACCCATATTCTCAGTTCATATCCGTTGGCATTTCGGATGCTTTTGGTCAACAAAAAGAAAAATAAGATTTCTAAATGAAAAAGAAAAGAAAAATGAACGTACTAACTAACCAGTGAGTAGCAAAAGGAAATCAATGTGCTCCAAAGGGAAAAAATATCTTCATCTTCATAGCATTCAGGAAATAATATTAATCCTGCTTCAACACTGACGGACCTTCACACTTTCATCCCTTTGTTCTAGTGTGTTGATTGATGGGTAGCCTGTGATTGTGAATGCCCCGCCCGCCTACGAGGAACTGGGCCGATTGCTGGAAAAAAAGATGGCGGCTGGCGGCTATTTTGAGTCGTCTGAAAATTCACTAAAACAGCTGTAAGTAAAACGACTTATTTCCTCAAAATAGCCAAACAACATGACAAAACACCATACTCTTCCGAAAACTCTTGAAAATGCTGGAGAATTTCGTCTGTTCATTTATGAATTGACTGAGTCCAAGATGTTTGGCGGCGCCATCTTGGTCGTCATTCTCCTCAATACTGTTATTCTTGTTACCCAAACAGACGAAGCCATTTCTGTTAAAGCAGGTTAGTCAGAGAGCTTCAATACCGAGAAATTCAAAGCTTTTATATGACAGCTACTTCATTATGAAAAAATCTTTGAAATTTCCGATTATTTAGGATGGTATTTTTCCTCGTTGGACAACGTTTTTCTTGCCATCTACTTCGTTGAAATTGTTCTCAAACTTTACGCCTTACGAAGTGCATTCTTCAGCAGTGGTTGGAATATAATGGGTAAAGAAAATCTGTTGTACGACATCTTTGCACCTTTATGTCTAATTCACGAAAAATGTTTGCAAAATCCAGAACTAAGTTTTTTCCTTTTCTAGATGGTTTGATCGTCCTCTTTACAACTATCGACTTTCTTCTGCCCTTGATCGTACAGAATGTCAGTTCGTTCGATGTAGCAGCTATATTCAGGCTGCTTCGTATGTTCAGAGCTATCAGAGCTTTACGAGCATTAAGAGTACTAAGGACTATAAGGTAAAAAGTTCTGTAGTCTAATTCATACCCACAAGGGCAGGACCAGTTCGGGATCATGGGCTAGCCAAACCCTTTGCCGCTCTTTCACTTTTTTTTTTCAATTCAAAGGAGGGTCACTATTAATTTCAAACACAGCAAAATGATCAAGGAAAGCTTGAAAAAATGTTGGTGAGGGAACAAGAAAAAAAAAATGTAATCATAATGGGACGGTCAGAGAATTTTTTACCTCGGTTTCCATCCCCACGTCTTCCCTTACTCCTTCTGCTTAGTGAGAATAAAAAGAAATGGCAGGAATGGGGATTTTGCCTCCAATTGAATAACTGGTCTGATTTTTTTTATCCCTCCTCCTTCTTTTAGGTTCTTAAAGAATCTACAAGTGATAATGACAACAGTCCTCAAGTCATTTCGCGCCCTCAGTACGATTGTTATGTTGCAGAGCCTTTTCCTTTGTATCCTTTATTATCAAAAACTTGATCACAGAAATCTCAATCTCTATAAAAATGTAATCCATTCAAGGCTGTTCGAGTATAGAATTTATATAGGTTTGATAACCTACTTAGTGCGGGCAAATCCAGAACGATTTTAAGTGGGGTGACTGTTATACCTAGTGTTTTTCAACTCCAAAGGGGGGCTGACTAGCAACCCAATCCACCTCCTGGATCCGCCCTTACTATTTCCAACTTACCTATAAAGATAATTTGTTTTCTCTCTCTGGCTTGTGTCACCTTGATAATATTCCTTAGCTGCTATAAAAGATATGTTTGCTGTGATTGGTCGTGGACTATTCTACGAGATTTCGCCCAGTAGATTTGGTAACCTTGGGAAAGCATTCTTTACTCTGTTCCAGCTCATCACGCTGGATGACTGGTTCTACATGTACAGTGATGTCGTAAAGATAGATCCTGGTAATTTATAAAATCCTTTTTCACTTTTTCAAGTTTTTTATTCCCTCTCTTTATAATTTGTCTGATGTGTTATGCGCAAGTTTAGGAAGTGGCGGATCCAGGACTTTAAGAGGGGGGGGGGGGGGGGGGGTTCATTTTTGTTAACAGTAACGTTCTCTTGCTTCATCATAACCTATCCACCAGTCCCATGTCATATTAAATCTCATGACTTAGTACCATACTTTTATTTATTTATTTTAAAAAATATAAAAAATCCAAGGTACCAGCCGGTGGGGGGGTTCATTTGCACCCAATGAACCCCCCCTAAATCCGCCACAGTTAGGGATCGTTTAGATGTAGAATTCTTGAGGTGCAACCACATGACGATGAAACAGTCCCCATTTTGGTTGATCTAACAAAAAAGCTGAGGAATGGCGGTTTTGTTATCGTCAACCATCCACCAACATGGCAGCTATGACGAAACATGGACCCCAGAAATATTTGATTTAAATTTTTTTTTGTATTTTTAAATGTTCATCCAAATTTATCTGATTCCATTCACAGGATATGGATACATTATTCTATACCTCATTATCTACATTGTCCTGGAAAATTTCATTTTTATGAAGTAAGTATTTTTAGGAAGAGAAAACAAAAACTAGGGGAGTCCATCTCGATTTCTATCAAGCTTCCATCAGATTGCTAGTCTCCCTCGCATCCGTTTTTAGTGTCGGTCGTCACGACCGACACTAAAAACGGATGCGAGGGAGACTATCAGATTGCTAGCTGGAGATGATCATATAGCTCCCGCTATGTAGGTTAAAAATAAAGGTTAGTGTGTGTAGCGAGAGAAGATAGAAGTGACTCTGTGCTTCAGTTTATTTGTAGCTGTACTAGTGGATAACTTTCAACGAACCCTAGCAGCTTTGGAAGAGAAAGGTCACAAAAAGAGTGGAGTTCAAATAAGAAGCGTCTTTGCTGGGGTGAGTTAGCCTGGTTTTCACTAGCAAGAGAATCGGAAGGTTCTCTGTATTTTGTTTTAGCGCGCGCTAATATTGAATGTAGTCGCATCAAAACATTTTCTGGAAGAATTTCATTTCCGTCAAGCCAAGCCAAGTTAGCTAAGTCAAGTCTTAAGTTAGCTACGTTAAGCTAAGTTAAGTTAGCTAAGTTAAGTTAATAATTGTGCAAATTTTTTTGCATTTCTCTTGCAAAATTTTGGAATAGAATCACTAGTTATGAAGAATAAAATAAAAATCATAGGATAAAAGCTGCAAATTCGGCGTAAAAAAGCGTATAAGTTCCGTACGATCCAGCCAACCGAAGTCCAGTCCATTCCATCTACGTACGGTTCCTGATTTTCCAAAATTAAAAACGCTCAAAATTCAGGCTTTTAGAGGAGGAAAACAAGTTTTAGAAGTTGGGTATGTTTTTACTGTGCATTAAGATTATCCATGGCCTTTCAAAAGGTGAAAATTGAAAAAAAAAATTTTTTTTGTGATTCAAGATCCAGTCACTGACACCCAGTCACTTGCGATCCATTTCAGTCACAACCAATCCATTCCATTCAATTTGGCTCAGTAGCATCTTAATGAAGAAAATTAGTCGTAAAAATCTGTAGCGATTCACAAAATCACCTATAGACACATGACGTATATAGTCCTTTCAAAAAACCTTTGCTGCTGACCGGCTTCACAGGACATAATTACAGCCACAATCCAAAAAATGAAAAAAAGATTCAAGTCTTAAGTTAGCTACGTGAAGCTAAGTTAAGTTAGCTAAGTTAAGTTAATAATTGTGCAAATGTTTTTGCATTTCTCTTGCAAAATTTTGGAATAGAATCACTAGTTATGAATAATAAAATAAAAATCATAGGATGAGTTATACTATATAATATTTGATTGAATTTTTTTAGTTTAGTTCTTTGTTTTCACATTTCGAAAGCCGCTACATTTCATATTATCCAAAATGGTATATATTAGCATAGTTAATAGACTATTAACTATGATATTAGTGCCAACCCCTTATTTACTTTTCTTTGACCACGTGAAGGATGAGATTGGGAATGAAGATGTCGAGTCATTTGAGTCATCTTTCTCCGAGGAATCTGATGATGACATTGATGGTAAGTATTCCATTCATTCTGACTAGCTTTAACTAAAAGGACGTCCAAAAATAGTTAAGAACTCCAATAAAGATCAAATAAGCTAAGGATCATTAGTCTTGTTGTGATTTTAATAGTCCAGGAAGAACTCGAAGAGGAAGCACATTGGAAGCCAAAGAAAGTGGAAGATTTTTATCACGCTGACAAGTTTCCCGACAACAGGTCAGCAAAGGAAACATTCTTCTCCTTCCCTCTAGACAGTGTATTGAAATTTCCACCCTTTTTTGGTCACCATTTCGTAATCCAATCCGTGCCCAGCACCCCGAACTTTGTCAGACTCGTACCCAGTCGCTTCTCTTGTCTTATTGATTTCACGATGTGTGTTTGATGGGAAGGACTTAGTGAGTTCCTGGTGCATCAAGGGAAGGACGAAAAAAAAAAAAAAAGCCAAATGCCAAAAACCGCCGCGCGCATTAAAAAAGCGTGAGTGAGTGACGACCGAGTCTGGACCTTTGTTGAGTACGGGTACTAGGGAACTCACGACCCTGGTTAGTAGAACAATCCAAGATAATTACTGCTAATTCTCGTTCTGCTGGCTAAATATACGATCGACCGCGCACTGGTCACCTAATGCAAAGAATATGAACTAGAATCCTGATGCAAAAAACACTGATGCTTGAATAGAGGTTTTGTAACATCACATGCCGGCGCCATAATACAGCTTGGACTGCATGTGGTTAGATGGCAGAACAATAAAATCCCTTTGCTTTCTCATGTAAAACGATTGTATTGTTCCTGCAATCTAAAATGGCTGCCGTCACGTGATGGTGCAAAACCTCTATTGAATATCCAGAATAGATGTCAGTGACTACGTTTGGTGTGCTTTTCTGATCCAAACGGACAACTATAGACGCAGGGTTTTTTTCTTATCTGTAATACGCAGTAAAACCCCCGTAGTTTTCGAGTTTGCAGAAACGTCGGTAGAAACAGCAAAACCTTTCTAACTTGCAGTAAAATCCTTTATCAGTTTTGAGTGTTTGAATTTTTTTTGACAGGATGCGAGAGTCGATGTCACAGTTTTTTATGTTGCTGACTTCACTTGAATACAACATGCAACACATGCAAAGGTCGCAGGCCACCGCGGATGACCTTGTTGATATCACAGTCACGGTAAATAGAACGACCCCCTACAGTTTTACACCCTGGGGGGTAAAATTTTTGGAAACTTTTTTAACAAAGTCATTTTACAACAGCCATTTTAGAAAGCATTTGTAGCATCTATTTTGTTCGTTTTTTCAGGTTCCCGATGTTCCTGAAGAACTTCTGTAAGTTTGGTCAAAGCAACCGGCAAGGAAACCGGATTCAGTCCGTTAATACGTAAACGAAACAATGAAGATAGCATAGCAGGATTTAATGGGAATTTGCAAAATATACTTCATCCCATTACAGTAACCCGCATAGTTTTCTAGTCTTCGTTTGCTAACAATTACAAAGCTGTTATTTCACGGGTTTAATGAAATCATTATTTTTTCGTGATTTCATGTGAATCTTTATACAGTAAAAAGTTATTTCAAAGATCTATTTCACTCGTATTTTAATTTCTACCCCTTCCCGGTTTTCGTCCTCTTCTTCCTCTGTCTGGGCCTTTGCCCCTTTTATTGTGAAATGAGCATTTTTCTTGTCTGTCCCCCCTCCCCCTTCCCCTTCCCCTCCCTCTACCTCTTCCCTGTCCACGCCCACGTGACCATGTTTGATTGGTACGTTGTTCCCATAAGATCTGTTTGTTGCTGGCTTTCCCCGAGACATCATGGTGGCTGCCCCCACCAGCAGATGCTGAGTCCTCCAACAAATGAGCAAACTAAACAACAAAAGAAAATACCATTTGCTTTTACAAATACTGTTAGAATAATATGATGATGACTAGATTTGTGATTCACCGAGGAATGTCAGAGATAGTGATGATATGATGATGAAAATTATATAGCTGTGTTGGTGATATAGTGGTGATGGAAGTGTTGGTGATGATGGTGATGTTAATAATGTTGATGGTAGTGTTAATGGTGGTGGTAGTGGTGATGACGGTGGTGGTCTTGATGATATTGGCATTGATGACGTTGATAGATGGAAGCCAAGTTCTATACAACATCTTGTTTCTTACCTCATCGGCAGAAGCAAATAGTGAGCTGATATCTTCATCCCTAAAATGACAAAATTAGCGTTTCAAAAACAACCAAAATTTGGTAGTACGTATGAAAATCCATTACAACAAATCAAAGCATTCACAACAAGGGCTTAATAGTTATAAAATTCGTTAGTGAATTCTGCTCAACACTACCTCGGATAAATGTTTACAACAAAGTAGTTGAAGACATAACAGCAAAATCTATTTTCACATACCCTTGACGTTTTTGCTTTTTCTTGGATTTTCCTTTTTTGTCTTTTCCTTCCTCATCTGATTCAAATTCATCAGAACTGATATTCTCTAACAAAGCCTGTTAAATATATAAATATTAGTAATCTAATTTTGTAAAAATATTTGAGTCAAGGACTTTCAAATGGCTTCCACAATCGACCAATCAATAGGCATAACAGTGTCTAATAAAAGCCAATGATAGTGCTCTTAATTCGAAAGCCATTTGAGGGTCAAGATTTCGTATGTTTTCCACACTTCCCGAAAAATAAAGTGACCAAAAAGAAAAAAATGAAGTAAATTGTGTGAAATTACTTTTTCATAATCTTTATCAGTAAACTTTCTCTTTTTCCCAGGAGTCTGCAAATCTGGAAGAAAAATAATAGAAAATATTTAAGAAGAAGAACAAAAAAATTGCCATAAGAAACAGAAGCAACAGTTACCATCATTTTCAAGATCTTCCTCTTCGTCTGAAAAGTCCATTTTGTCATAGTCAAATTCTACGATGAAGAAAAATTATAATAATCAACTTAATGTTAAAAAAGAATGCCCCATTACTGTCCTGAATCGTCTCAAGATGTGGAGATTTAGTATAAACCTACTAATGATATGCGTCTGATTGGCTTAGTTTCGCTACTAGTGTTCTATTGGTGTGATAGAAAACCGAAAGAACGCAAAAAAAACAACAAAAAAAACAAATAAATAAAAAATAAATAAATTAACCAAATTTCAACAGTATTTATATCCATTTATCTGGCCAATTAGTAGGTTATACTAAAACAATTAGACGAAAATGAAATGGGACAAATGTGGGTGGATAATAAACTGGGAATGAAATGATTGTCAGTACCTTCCTCATCTGATGCGTCTTCTTCCTCCACTACATTTTCATCTTCATCGTCATCTTCATCACCCTTATTCTTGCTCTTCTTTTTATTAGTTTGCTTGGATTTCTTGACTTCTCTGTAACAAATATAAGGAAGGTAAATCTAAGTCTCTTCCAATCAAAATATTTTGGGAGCCAATGCAAACAGTAACCATAAACAATAATTATAATTAAATATTACCATGAAGCATCAGATAAATGGAAAAATTATACATGAGGAATCCAACCAACCTTGCAAAGTCAAACTCAAGACTCGTACTTTCATCTTGTACGATATCTAACAAAACAAAAAATAAATAATGAACAAATAATGAAATTTAATAACTTTGTAACCCATATTACTATGGAAATAATTAGAGGCCTACCAATATCATCATCACTAGATTCATTTTCTTCATTTTCTTTTTTCTTCTCTCCCTTATTTGCTGCTTTGGCCTTGAAATATCTAAAAAAAACATGGTATAATGAGCACAGTATCATCAATCCCCTTCCATCCCCTCCCTTCATACTAATCAGTCTCTTTTCCATATTGTTCAAAAACCCACCTCGTCCTCCCTCTCATCAAAATTAACACTCTCTAAAGCTGCCCTCTCCTTCCTTCATACCTTATTTCATTCCAACCCTGATTCATGTTCAAACCTCTAAAATTCCTGTACTACCCCTCCCCTCTCTTTTTACATACTTATCATCCTCTTCTCTATCTCTGATAGAATGATACCACAGTGTCCCTCCCTCCCCCCTCCCTGTCCCTGCCTTCCCGCCCTCCTTACATTCATTAACTGTGACTACTACTCAGTTACCTGTAAAAGAACAATTCATCTTCTCGCACTTCTTCTTCCTTCTTTTTTAGGAATGTATTGGAATTAACTGCAAAGGAATCATAAAAAACCTTCAATCCCCAATAATTGTTGGTATCATCTCTACTGGTCTAGCTTATTCTCTACTTTCACATCCCCATAATACTTTGCATCTTTGAGGGGTAACCAGAGAATAAAAACCCACCTATTTTGCTGAAGGCTGATCAGACAATGTTGACAATACCTTGTTTGATATCCAAAAATAAAATGAAGAAGTAAAAAACAGAAACAGATAGAAGCTTGAAGATGTTTAAGATAAATTTTAAACATTTTTTCCTAAGTCAATACATTTTCTGTAAGACCAAAACTCTTCAATGAGAATTGGGTGCAGATTTTTTCTTCTGATGGGATACCTGTTTGGTGTCACACTGGGGGGTGGGAGGGGGGGACTGAACCCAAGTAAAAGGGAGTGTTCCATCATTGGGTCTCTTTAGAGTATATCAATTTTGTCTCTTGACTTGATTTGCCTTAAGTACAGGTAACCCAGTAAAGATAAAAACTGGGTAAATGAGGATAAACTGAAAAAGAAAATAAATCAACTGGGGTGACTCACTCACCTGGCTCTTCTTGTAGTCTTGTAGATGGTGTTTTTGGCTGTGAGAGAATTGTAGAATCATTGATTTTTATACTCACTCTGCTTAATCATGGAGACAAATTTAACTAGGAATTGAAAATATAGCAGTGAATAAATTGTTACCTGCATCAGTGATCCTCCATGGTCTGTAGAAAGAAAAAAATAAATAAGCAGAGAAAATGAATAAATAAAAGGAAGAAAGAAAGGGCGAATAAATGTTAATATGTCTTTAGTATTGCACATACTCTAATAGTTTCACTGTAACTGGGCAGTTTCATTACCTTTGATCTTTTTCTTGGGATTCTTATAAATAAATCTGTCTAAAAACCTGTCCAAAAGTATAACAAAAGATAATTATTACAGTCAAAATGGCTCAAGCTTATTCCCTAGATTCCACTAATGATTTCATTATTCAAATATTGAAATTTATTATTCTTTCCGAGATTAACAAGAATCGGTATTCAAAATAATAATCGATTCAAAACTCGAATTCTGATTGGCTTATGGTGTTCCTTATATGGAATAATCCAATCAGAATTCATGTTTTGAATCAGTTATTATTTTGAATCCTGGATCTTTGTATTCTCGGAAAGAATAATAAATTGAGCCATTTTGACTCTAATGATACGATAATAGGTAATAATAATGATAGCACTGGTGGATAATATTACCTCATCAGCGTGAAATCCTGTAGAGGGTCACCTTTGTATTCTATAACTTGACTCTGTGAACATAAACAACAATATTCAGACGATAGGTACATAGTACGGCTATGCAATCCCTACCCTACCTCCCTTAGTATATCATAGTGTCCAACCCCTCCCTCCCTTAGTATACAATAGTGTCTAACCCCTCCCTCCCCTAGTATACCATAGTGTACATTTCTTATTTTGGTAAATAACTCACCTCTCTAATCTGATTAGCGAAGTGACTGACTGATGGGTGATAATGGTCACACAGTTCAGATATCCAAACCCCTCCCTCCCTTAGTATACCATAGTGTCCATTCCTTACACAGGTATATAACTCACCTCTCTAATCTGATTAGCGAAGTGACTGACTGACGGGTGGTAATGGTCACACAGTTCAGATATCTCCCACATACAAGTGTTCTCTGCTTTGCTGAACAGAGGGTTTCTAGACTTAAAGTCATAGCTTTTTCTTGGTGGATTCGAAGTTGAAGTAGAAACTGTTGAATTATTTTGAGTTTTGGCTGCATCATCATTTGTGTTCTCTTCATCATCAGATGATACATCTGGATGAACATTGCCATCATCATCATCATCAGGTACATCTTCAAAGTGCTCTTCCTCATCTTCTTCCTATATTTTATTCAATGCATACTGGATTAGTATTTCCTTCCTTAAACACACACAGGAACATGGGTTGAAAGGGCACTAATGTTTCCTGGACACAGTAAGAACTGTCAGGCAAAGAGGGGCTGCAGTATGCAGGACTTCTGACCCCCAATACTTTTGAATTGCAATACCAACATATGTTGTGACTGCACTTTAGCCCCCTGTCCCACCCCAGGGAGGACTTCTGGTCTCTTCTTTTGAATATTTGGATTTTCTTTCACTCCTTCCAAAGCCTACTGTTCTTTTATAACAGGGAAAGATTAAGGATTATTTATAGGAGGGGGTGTACAATTTATGATCCGGACAAACAGATAAGTCAGCTCATCAAGTTATTAATCTTGATAAAAAGGTCATTAGCTTATCTGGGGAGGGACGGGGGTTCACCTGGACTGCATCCTTCTTCTGGATCCGCCCCTGTATAGATGATTTGAGCACAATGCTCCATTCTCTGAAGAACCACAGACTGTTTATACCAAGGTGAATATCAATCTAAATTTATCTGGCATAATTTCAACTCCTACCTCTGGTTGCTCTATCATACTTTTTATCGTGGGTTTGATTTTCATCAGCTGGAAGAAAGAAAGAAATCAAGACATGAAGGAAGGACATTGTATTGTGACTCTGCAAATGATCCTTGGGAGCTACTTTATAGACATTTTAAAAGATTGATGTATGAAAAAAATTAGTGGATGGAAAGGGATAAATGGAGGATGGATGAGTCTGTAGAATAGTCATGCATATCAGCATCCATGTCAATAGACACTAGTTTAACCAATTCAAGTATGACTGACAGAGATCAAAGCCATAGAACGCAAGACACTTCTAATACCTCTGACACCAAGTAAAGTGCTCCACAGATGAATGCCGGCTGATGACTGTTACAAATTTGGAGAAGCCTTTTCACAAAAGCCTATAAAACAAAACAAAAGCAAAAAATGTCACAAAAAATATATAACTGAATATCACAAGTCTGCTACTGGCATAGCAGAAAAATATTAGGAAATAGTTGAGAGGGTTATTCCCAAACCGAATGATGAATAATGATGATAATAAATAATGATGATGATGAATAATGATGGTAATGGCAAAACTCACCTTCACTCTTGGCACAGAAGTATCAATCTTCAAAGACTTGTACAACACATTTAAAAACATGGCTTGTTTAGATGATGTTGCTAATGACGTATCCAACAGCTTACTGTACAATGTTGTATAATACCTGTCTGATATGGACTGCCTGTTCATTTAAAAAGTATTCATTATATTAGTTAAAAATCTAGTTGATTAAGGAATCAGCACGCACTGTTAATACATGGGGTTCAATCCTGTTACCAGACATCACATATGAGTAAAGTTGCTTCAATTCTTTCCTATATTTTTTCTCCACGTTCTCCAATTTTCCTCCCTTCATGAAAAACAACTTCTAAACTGAATCAAGGTCAATCCGGTGATGAATATTTTAGCCATGGCCCTCTGGCTAGAGGAAAAAGGAGTTACTCCCTCGGTGAATGACCTAATTGATTGCTTCCTGTTTTAATTGATGACCTACTTCCCTAACAAATAAATGATTGTAGTGCTGAATGTGAAGATGCATTTATAGTATTACCTTGAATCTAATACTTGGAGTAAAAGCATGAGTGCCTAGAAAGAAACAAGTTTTTTTCATTCAAAAACTTTTGTAATTTTAGATATTTCATAGTTATTGAATAAGTACATAATATTTGATTTTTATGCTACTTTTTTATCCAGCATTTTTAAAATTAGCCTTTGGCTCATAAGAATAGGCAGCAACCTCCCATGTAATTGACTCTAAATAAATTATATTATTATTATTATTATTGTTATTATTATTATTCACCTGTAAGCTGGTGTTGAATGTTCCAATATGTACAATCTTAAACAACATATCAATCTGTTCACTGTATCTCTCTTCTTCAGTATCTGAAATCACAAGAATTGGCTTGCTATGATTATAAATGTTTTTGATTGTTTAGAAATGATTTTAGCTTCTCTATACCCACCTTTTGTAAAAGGGAAAGCTCTGTTGACACCAGTTAAAAGGGCACTCAACATTTTTGTTTCCATTTCTCCTTTTTTGACAAATGCCTGAAATTAATGACAAAAAGGGAAAGTGATGTCTTCTGCTGATTGCCCACTACCCATCTGCTGATCACCTACTACCCATCTGCTGATCACCCACTACCCACCTGATGACCACCCACTACCCATCTGCTGATCACCAACTACCCATCTGCTGACCACCCACTACCCATCTGCTGATCACCCACTACCCATCTGCTGACCACCCACTACCCATCTGCTGACCACCCACTACCCATCTGCTGACCACCCACTACCCATCTGCTGACCACCCACTACCCATCTGCTGACCACCCACTACCCATCTGCTGACCACCCACTACCCATCTGCTGACCACCCACTACCCATCTGCTGACCACCCACTACCCATCTGCTGACCACCCACTACCCATCTGCTGACCACCCACTACCCATCTGCTGATCACCCACTACCCATCTGATGACCACCCACTACCGACCTGATGACCACCCACTACCCACCTGATGACCAAACACTACCCATCTGCTGACCACCCACTACCCATCTGCTGACCACCCACTACCCATCTGATGACCACCCACTACCCGTCTGCTGACCACCCACTACCCACCTGATGACCATCCACTACCCACCTGATGACCATCCACTAACCATCACCTGACACATGTACTGACCACCTACTACCCATCCAGTTCTCTATTCACCCCCCTCCCCCCTCCCCACAGATATCTAAGATGTCACTAATGCATGAACCAACCTTGAAAAAAGTAAAGTATATTGCAATAAGTTGGCTGGCCAATTCATGATCATTCTTGCCGAGGATGTTTTGATTCAGAAAGCAAACAGCATAATACCTGAAATTGAACAAGACTTAGTATTCACAGATTATTATCAACCAGTAATAAAATAATGCTGAGTAGTACTTACTGTGCTTTGTCGCTAATATTTGGACGAAAAAGTAGTCGCTCCACTTCTTTAACGACCACCATCTTCATGTTTGGATGTTTTGTAACTATCAAAAAAGAAAATGAACAACACTATGAATATGGCTTTATTAACATTGAAATAAACAGTATAAGAAAAATATTGTATGCCCTTGGCAGGACTTAAGCTCAAGTCTTCAGTATTTAATTATTCTGATGTGTTAACCACTACACACTAAAATGACCAACAAGCCGTGCAGACAGACAATGAAACATAGGACGACTGTTGAGGTCCCAGGGCAAGATTTTTTCTCTATGGGAAAGTTGAATGCTGTGAAGTAGGAAATGGCATTGGATGTAATCATTAATCCTATTATCTCACCTAATGATCTCAAGAGATAAGAAGCTTTTGATGCAACATTGCGATCAGGGTCACCAACTTTGTTGACCAGTAATTTCAGCAACACCTGAATAGTATTTTATTAGTAACTTTTGCTTTAAAGAAACAAAGATGATCAACAAAAGCATCTTAGCAAGAGCTAATGTGATAATGGTTGGGAATTAAAATCATAAATACTAATGTTTGTAAACACCAACAAGTGCAATATGCCATCATTTACTTATAGCTGTATGCTAATTATAAATATTCATTATATGATAAGTTGTATCATTGCCATGGCAACAAGAGTGGGAGCTGTTTAAAGGTACCTGTTCTTGTTCTGGTCGCTGACATAACAGGTCGAATATAATTCCTAGGTAAACAGAAAAAAAAAAGACATTAATTTGGAATTAAATGGACTAAAAGATAAAATTGAATAAAAAGAGAAGGGCTAAATGAATAAAGGAATGGATTGATTGATGAGGGGCAAAAAACATTGGGATCAATAAACTGATGGATATATGGGTATCACTAAGTTAGTAGATGGTACAGATAAACAGATCTTACCCAAAGTCTTGCTCCTAATATTTATTATTGTATCTTGAAGATGTGGCTGGAAAAATAAAACCAAACACTTATCATCAACAAACAATTATTATATATGGAAAAAATGTGTTGGATTAAAGCAAGCTTTTTGCATTTTTCTGCACAAATCCCAATAAACTATTTAATTCAATTTTTATTTAAAGCCATTTCTTCTGTGGCACATATTGTGACCTGAAGCTTCACCCTTATAATAATATAAAGATGCATATTCAATTTCTGGGGTTCATATAGATAGGTGAACGATGAAGAAATTTGTTTGATCAATTGTTATTTAAATTGAATCTATTGGACAATCCAACAAAGCAAAGTGACAATTTAACCTATTGTTAAAATGGTTGGTACATTAACATCACAATGGCAATGTTTATAAACATTACATCCATCTATTGATCAGCCCCCTCAGTTTAAGGTGGGCTCAGGGTTACATGATTGACCTTTTAATACAATTCCCAAATTAGTCACATCAACAAACCTCAAAGGTTGACACAAAATCGGCATACTTCTGCTTGAGAACATTTTCATAATGCCACAGTATAAGTCTAGTTTGTCTTGCTTCTGTCGACAGCTTGTTCTTCTTTGTAACTTCCACTAACCCAAGGGGTTGCTATGGGAATGATTCACATATTATCGTCATAAGATATTTTTGTTGAAATATTAATATAATTTGATACAAAAACAAGAAATTAAATGATTTAGGATTCATATAATGGCCTTTCTATATGGATATAATTGAAGCTGCTTTACAATGAGCTATGGTTTTATGAGGTGGTTTTTAGTACAAGGTATAGACACTGAGGGTGGTGACTGCCAGGGTATCTTTACATCCTTAGTGGTTCTTTTACATCTCTCCAATATTGGTATGATGAAGTGTGGAGAGTCTGACCAGACCACCATTTGAAATAGTCATGCAAGCCATTTGAAAGTCTAACAATTTCAAAATGTTATTACAAAGGTAGCACCTTCTCCTCAGTTATTTCAAGATTATGAGTGTTAGACCAGCCAGGGTTAATCCTATGATCAATACAAACCTGGACAAAGGTTTTCAATTTTCTGTCTTCTGGGAGAAGATCTTCTAACCACAAGTCTTTCAATGTGTCTAGAGAAAATAATTGCTTTATTAAAATTGATGGCAAAAACATTTTTATAGTGAAGGTCATTTAGTTTCTCACCGATAGCCATCATGCTCTCTCTTCGGCCTTTTTTCTTTGCCATGGCAACTAGCATGTCTAGTGCTTTCACTTGATGAACTGGAGATTCCTGAGAATCATGATATGGTAAAAATAGCAACTACAAATTGTGTACAGGAAAATATCCATACCACACTATCTATCAGATAAAGATAAGAATTACTGAAGGATAGGGAATAGCTGTCAGAACTGCATGTTGTAGTAGTGGTACTACTTTAATAGGCCTTGTATAAATTTGATAAACAGGGTGCATTTTGGTCTACCTTGGGTACAAACATCACCATATAAGGCATGATAAAGCAACACATGTTTGTACCCAAGCTAGACCACAATGCTTCATGTTCACTATCTCAGAAAAGGCCTCGCGGGTCTAATGGTGAAACATTATGTTTTCCATAATTTTATTTGAGGCTTGTAAATGTTTAATTTGTCTTCTTGAACCTTACTGTAAGGAAAGAAATAATACTCAAGAGAATGACATGATTTGAAATTGGACAACAGAAACTAGGTCTATTTTCTTCTTAAGAAAGTTGTACTGGTATTGAATAGGCTATTGACAGTTTACCTGGACTTGTAATGTCAGGGCAGCAACCTTGTCTCCAAGTGTTCCTGATGTAGTTACAGTCCTTAACCAGTTACTATCTGATGCTCCTTTACTACTTTTCACTGGAAAATAGTAATCACAATATGAACAATTTCTCCTAGTCTGGGCTTCCTGTGGTAATTGCAAGACAGGTAGCCCACCCACTTTTCACCATGCTTATTTAATAAAGAAAATAGACCAAATTCAAAACTCGCACCGATGTGAGGCTTAAGTTGTGAACAAAGGGATCTGGCGTGACTCAAAGTAATCTGACGTGATTCAAAAGTCACGAATCACGCCAGATTCCTTTGTTCACAACTTAAGCCTCACATCGGTGCGAGTTTTGAATTTGGTCTATAAGCACAAGTGAAAGACAATAAAAGAAGGTCACCCATACTTTTATGATAGATTTCAGTGTCATGCTCCCAGATCTCTAATGCCTCTTTTTGTAGTTTGTTTATTGTACTGGAAGATGGAGAGGACATGCATTTTGCATCTTCAGGAATCTGCAACAATAGATACCAAAGATTATTAGAATTGTTCTTTAATAACTATAAGGCAGTGACATTGTCGCAAATGCCAGAAATGACTGTGAGCTGACAGACACCCACTGAACTAAAGCACAAAGATATCACAGGTCTGCTCATACAATTAATATTATTGGAATTATCATAATTTGGGTTTCTTTACAAGCACAACAACTTACCTTTTTGGAGTAAACTTAAAGAATTTATATGTTTAAATAAAAAAATAAAAAAACTTACCTTTAAGTATCTATCTATTGCTTTACAGTTTTTAATCAGTGTCCTATCTTATTCATTTATTGTATTTAACATGTCAACACAGACCTAATGAGCAACTACTAGTCCTGATTACGTATACCGTGACTATACTGTTTCCATGCCAGTAAGTTGTTCTGAATATCAAACTTCTCCCTGGGATACTCACCTGATCATACCACTTGCCACCAGGTTTTATCAGTAGCTTCTTCAGCAGAACAGTCATCTGTTTATCCTCTTCATCATCAACATCAGTCTTTGGTTCCTGTTTCTGTGAATTATTGTTGGTGTCTTCTTTCTTTGATTTTCTTTCTTCTTTTTTGATTGCTTTTACAGGTTGAATCTTTTCTTTGTTATTGTCTGCACCTTCCTCTACATCCTCATCATTATCTTCATCTCCAAGCTTGTCATCCTCTACCTTTGTCCCTCTGTGGACAATAACCAATGGTATCATAAATGCAGTTAATGCTTGATAAAATGCAATAGAGATCAATTTTTAATCAAAATCCAACACTCTAAATTCCAATTTGATCTGTGTGTTAGCCATGCCCTGACTTAATTAGGTCAGCCAAGAGGCTTTTTCAGGCTATCGATAAGATTTGTTTTTTTATATGTTAGAGGGGGTATGCTGTCACTGAGGCCTCATCTGGAATTAATGTTAGCTTCCTCTTTTCCTACTCTAAACTCTGCTGTCTGGTTAATTCACCCAAACCTCAATTTTATAATAACACTGATATGTCACCCATATAACTACCTTTAATTCAAACTTGGATATTAAATGGATATATGATAGTAGTCAATATTTCTATATTAAGTATCTATGAATTCTGAATTGTACTTGAGATTGTGCGATTTCCTATACAAAGTCTTTGTATAGGAAATCGCATGATCTTGAGTACAACTCAGAATTCATAGGTACAAGTGATGTTTTGAAAGTTTTCAAATTTGGACAAGCCTTTATATTAGGCAAGTCCAATTTGAGAACTTATCAAAACATCACGAGAAGATTGTGTGATTGTTTGTTTATAATATGCCCAACAAAATTATGCAACTTAATTGGGACTCTACAGAGTACAATTTGGGATTTAATTGTACTCCTCTTGTCCAATCAGAATTGAGTGATTTTGTTGAGTGTATTATAAAGAAATAAATAGTGATTTGTTTTATATATATGTACCCTTTTTCTTCTGTCTCTAGAATGATTTTGTCAAGCCCGAGTCCTTGTATCATTGACATTATCTATGAATAAATAAAATACATTCATGTCATACCTCAGAACCTTTATATAATAAGTCCTTTACCCCACACCAATGAAGACACAACCAAACAATCAGAATGCAGGAGGTAGTTATCCAATCCTTTCCCAGTATTTCTCATGACAAAGCATGGAATATCCCTTGTGTCTCTTGCATTCTTTTACACTGAAAGCTCACACATATAGAAAACACAAGTACTCCAATTGGGATATTCCATTATACAGTGTGTGTTTGCCACTTAAAACTAGTGGATTGAAAGTTCTGTTTGATAAACTTGCTTAACTTGCTTTACCTCATCTTTTTTGAGCACTGACTTCCCTTTCGCCTTAGCATCTGTGGTCAGTTCGTTGTCAGCATTGACATCTTTAATCATATCGTAGTCTTCCTACAAGACAACCACCACATTATAGCAAAGACTTAGTAAACTCTTTTTTAGTATATTTTTTATTAAGATAACTAACTAAACTTACTGTTATGCTAATACAAAGCTTAACTCTTTACAGTGAAAGGAATCCAAGGTCAATTCTTAAACTCTGAAACGCTTAAATAAGAGTTTTGACTTCTTAAAAATTTTGAAATTTCAAAACATTTGAGGTTTGACCGACAGACTTGGAAATATTTTTCTTTGTCAATTAAACAAAACCCAACAAAGAATAGCTTGAATAGAAAAGAATATCTAACCTTGTCTCCTCCAACCGCTAATACATCTTCTAAAGTAAGATCCACGGCTTGTTTCCGAGATTTTTTCTTCTTCTCTACTTTACTCTTCTCCTTGGTCGCCATTTTGTTTGTTCCACGTGCTGTGAGAGCTTACCACAGGAAACCCATACTGTGCAGTGGACCCTTCCTCACTGTAAGTATCGATAGCAAATTTTCCAATTTTCAATTCATCAAGCTTTCTTCGGCATTGCGAAAACGCGGATACCGCCATAAAAAAAAATATGACTTCATATTTCATATGTTAAATGGTACCTTAGATTGGAAAAGCAAAAGTCTCGATTTTATGCAAATCCTTTCAGTTTTGATGTAGGCTATCAATGATTGTTAATCACATGTGAATTAAAAATTTTTTTTGCATTCTTTTTTTTGCAACACTTCGGAATAGAATCACTAGTTATGAAGAATAAAATAAAAATTATAGGACAAAAGCTGCAAATTCGGGGTAAAAAAGCGTATAAGTTCCGTACGATCCAGCCAACCGAAGTCCAGTCCATTCCATCTACGTTCGGTTCCGGATTTTCCAAAATTTAAAAACGCTCAAAATTTGGGTTTCTAGAAGAGGAAACCAAATTCTAGAAGTTGGGCATGTTTTTAATGTACATTAAGATTATCCATGGCCTTTCAAAAGGTGAAAATTAAAAAAAAAAAAAAAAATGTTTATGATTCATGATCCAGTCACTGACTGAGGCCCAGTCACTTGCAATCCATTTCAGTCACAACCAATCCATTCCAGTCAAATCCAAGCAACATCCAATTTATCTCAATAGCATTCTTAATGGAGAAAAATTAGTCGTAAAAATCTAAACATTCACAGACTCACCAATAGAAACATATGATGTGTACAATCCTTTGCCTTTTGTCAATGAACGGCTTCTCAGGACTTTAACCAGTGCCGCTATAAAAAAAAAAGTTTTTTTTTTGCAACGTTTCGGAAAAAAATCACTAGTTATGAAGAATAAAATAAAATTCATAGGATAAAAGCTGCAAATTAGGCGTAAAAAAGCATATAAGTTCCGTACCATCCAGCCAACCGAAGTCCAGTCCATTCCATCTACGTGCGGTTCCCGATTTTCCAAAATTAAAAAACGCTCAAAATTCGGGTTTCTAGAAGAGGAAACCAAATTTTAGAAGTTGGGCATGTTTTTACTGTACATTAAGATTATCCATGGCCTTTCAAAAGGTGAAAATTCAAAAAAAAAAAAAATTATGATTCAAGATGCTGTCACTGACTGAGGCCCAGTCACTTGCGATCCATTTCAGTCTCAACAAATCCATTCTAATCACGTCCAAGGAATTAACATTCAATTTATTTAAATAGCATGTTAATGGAGAAAAATTAGTCGTAAAAATCTAAACATCCACAGACTCACCTATAGAAACATGATGTGTACAATCCTTTGCCTTTTGTCAATGAACGGCTTCTCAGGACTTAACCAGTGCCGCGATCAAAAAATTTTTTTTTCATTTTTTTTTTTTTGGCAGCATTTCGGAATAGAATCACTAGTTATGAAAAATAAAATAAAAATCATAGGATAAAAGCTGCAAATTCGGGGTAAAAAAGCATATAAGTTCCGCACGATCCAGGCAACCGAAGTCCAGTCCATTCCATCTATGTTCGGTTCCGGATTTTCCAAAATTAAAAAACACTCAAAATTCGGACTTTTAGAAGAGGAAACCAAGTTTTAGAAGTTGGACATGTTTTTACTGTACATTAAGATTATCTATGGCCTTTCAAAAGGTGAAAATTCAAAAAAAAAATTTAATGATTCAAGATCCTGTCACTGACTGAGGCCCAGTCACTTGCAATCCATGTCAGTCACAACCAATTCATTCCAGTCACATCCAAGTAACATCCGATTTATATACTGATTTGTTTACTCACAGATTAGTTCTTATCTTAAATCATTATATTCACTTTTGAAGGCTCGAAAGATGCAAGGCAAAAAGCACTTTTTGGTAACATAATTGATTGAAAAAAGGAATAAAGCGACACATACTACTTTACCCAAATTTCGTTCATTTATTTATTTCAACAATATTTATACAGGGATGTCTCATATGGCAGAGCTAGTTAAATAAAGAGAGCCCAAATGTGGAAAAATACATAATTTTATATAATTTTACAACACGAGTAGTTACTGGCTTTCAAAAATTCATTTACAATCACAGTAACTACTGGGTTACAACGTCCCTTTTACAACACCAGTAGTTACTGGCTTACAAAAATTCATTTAGAATCACAGTAACTACTTGGTTACGACAAAGCTTTTACAACACCAGTAGTTACTGGCTTACAAAAATTCATTTACAATCACAGTAACTACTATTAATATTGCACCTATCAATATTGAAGTGGTTTGAGTTATAAAATCCCATTAGTCTCTTACTGTTAATGGTATATGTAGCTGATGCACCATGCTTAGCTAGGCCAGGTGTAATGTCGTAGTGAGATTACCAGGGTGGAGAGGCAAGCACACAAGTTTTCAGCAAGAAAATTTCCACCAAATTAACAGGTAGCTCAACAAAATAGGAAAAGGGGAAAATTTATGATTTTTAGTCAAACTTTGTTTGGATGGGAGGAGAGGGGGGGGGGGGGGGGGGGAGATCAAATCCCTTTCTACACCCCTGGCCAGGTATTGCCTCTAGAACATCACGTTTACAGACTCTGCAAGAGAGAGTGTAAAAGGGTATGATGATATTCATTTCTTTGGTGGCTCTTCCCAAGGTCTGGGTCCTCTTTTGTTTTCCCAGGTGTCAATGTCAACTTTAGAATGAATTTCCTGTAAAAGACAATTTTTGAAGAGCAATTATTACCTTTTGGATAAGCAATTTATTGAAGCACTAGGTATGGAAATATTTGATTATACTTCATTTGTTGAAAATGTATCGTATGAAAGAGAAGAGGGTGTATTTTGTGGAACTATATCTACTTACATCATATGCATCTTCTAATGTTATGTTTTTTTCTCTTTGTGGTAAAACATTTAAGGCTTCTTCTCTAGTCAGCTGTTAAAAATAACATAAAATAATAAATTAGACAACAATGTGGTTAGGATTTTTTTGTTGTTGTTTAAATTGATTAGTGTATACTTACCTTTTGATACTTGGAGTCTCTTCTTTTTATTTTGATATCTGTGAACTCTTTTAATCCAAATGATCCAGCAATCATGAGAAACTGAAGGGAGCGAAAATGGAAGAGAAAAATTATTGATATAATCTAATCATCATCACCTCTCACAACCATTGCATCACCATCACATTATCATCATCATATGCATCACCACTCATCATCATTAGAATTAATTACCACTGGCATCACCATTATTACATTCATCATTATCATCACCACTTGACATTATCATCATCATCATGTGTCATCATCATCAGCAGCAGCATGCATGTATCATCCTCATCATGTATTGTAGCAACTTTTCTTATCACAACCTATTGTTTTCTTGTGTATTGTATTATTCCTCGACTTCCTGTTCTATTTCTGCATTCGATCGCTTTTTATTCGTTTTTCTCTGGACCAAAATATACGAACCACAATAACATTATCCTCCCGGGGAAGCAACTACTGTATTTAAATCAATGCTTATCAAGCAAAAACCTGGGTAGTGGAGCACAGATGTCACATCACTATTCTATCACTATTCTATTCTACACATCATCTACTTACCACCATAGGTACTCCAAACTGTAGAAATCTCTTCTGCGTCCGACTCAATGTTGAGAAAATTCTGGACGCCATTTTGTTTGCTCTGTAACCAGGCCGTTCGACTGCTGGTCTGTAGTTCGAAGATCGCGGGCTCGAGTGGAAAACAAAATGGCGGCCGCCTTGGTGAGATTCACGTGTGCTTCAAGTACGAGGAAGATCTTGACTTGTTGGGCATCTTTAAGGACAGTTCAAAGCATTGGAGTTGCTCAGTGTCGGGGACTGCTTTCATTCACAGGTAAGAAGATGGACAATTTTTGTGTACGAGATATTTTGATAGAGATCCATCACAGCTGATGTTTGAAGTCGTCGTGTTGTAGCTTTGCCTCGCTCCTGTACATACTAAGGCTGCATTCGTTATGTATGGCGGGGGGGGGATTTTGTGCTTTTCCTCTCGTTCTCTGAAAAAATATGTGATCTACTCTAAACTCACAAATAATTTTCAGACCAACTCCATATTTCACACCTCCCCCCTCCCCCCGACATACACAATAAATGAAGCCTAATATAAATATGTATTGATGCACACTAACCTTTGTTCTAATCAAAGACAAAGTGTCCAGCATTGGCACATCAAGATCCAAACATATCCTTAGATATAAAGTATCCTAAGCTCATTAGATAAATATTAATACATTTGTAATGATAGTGAGATTATTGCTGTTTTTTATTACAGGTCAAAAGTCCTTGCCATCGCTGACTGCTCTACAGACAGTACAATACAGATATTATTCCAGTACAGATAGTAAGTTCTATGTCATGCAAACTTATTTTTATGATTATGTTTCCATGACAACTCCAGAGTTAATGAGGCTTTAAAAACATTGAATCATAATATTTTTTTCTTTATTGCCTTATAATGAAACTCAGTTCATATAATATATAGAAGTACCTCCTTTTAATCTTGTAGATGAATATGAGAAGCTTTGGGCAGCAGCAACAGGAGGAAGAGGTACTGGACGTGGGAGGAAAAAGAAAGTACAGAAGGGGGTTGATCCAGAGAAACTGAAGTATGGTCGAGGGGAATCAAAGTGGGAAGGCTTTAATGCCCCCATCGTGATAGAAGGAGACCAGATCCCTAAAGAAGAGGAGAAAGATTGGGAAGAAGGTGATGGAAGAAGACGAACGTCATGGTTCTCCAGGGGATGGAGTGGAAGGACATGGCCAGGAAGGAAAGTAGGACACCCAGAAAAACCAGACAGAGGTAATAGCACAATAGAACATCAATAGCTGAGTAATAATGGGTCATTGGTAGTAGGGGTTTAATATGTTAATATTAGGGTGTTTGCAGTCATTTGTGTCAGGTGTCAGAGGGACATTGGTGTTGGTACATGTAGATTGTAGATCTATGTTGTTAATGACTTTTGCAGGTATTGTTACTAAGTTGTCAGCCACTAAAGCCACAAATATTTTAACTACTATTCTTTTTTATGATTCTTAGAGGTGTTGAAGGATTTTGACTCAGTAGTACTTGAGGTAAGGCATTAGTTTTGAAATCTTCCTACCAAAAAATATATTTTTCAACAAGTTTTCTTTCTCTTAACAGCTCGTCAGAGTGAGTAACGTGACAGCTAAAGGCAAAAAGAGATCTCAACGAGCTCTTGTTGTTGTCGGCAACAGAAATGGTGCAGCTGGTAAGAAGCTAAGTAATTAAATAACTTTTTGACCCATCTTAAGGAAGTAGACTTTTGAATTCTTGATCTTCTCATAGGTTTTGGTGTTGGCAAAGGACAAACTCCCATGAGTGCTATTCGCAAGGTAAAATACCTCAGTCTGTATAAATATTATCTAGAAGATATAACTTTACAAGGGTTTCAAATTTCCATGCCCAAATTTAAAAACTTTTTCTGAATGAAAACCAAAGATTATGAAAAGTCTGAATTAAAAGTTTTTGAGGGAATCAAAGGTGGTGTAGTGGTAGTGCATTAATGTTTCTCACCTTTAGGGTCTTTTATTCGTTCCTGGACTTGGCATTACATGTGAGTAGAGCTTGTTAGCTCTCTTCCTTTATTAGAGGGGATTCTCAGATTACTCTACAAAACTTACCAAACTATATTTCAATTAGATCAGTGAGTTAGCCATGGCTGACTTTTATTTAGTCCAAAGGTTGTTTCAGGGCATTGATAAAATTTGTTCAAAGATATTTTTGCTTCCATTTCACAGGCAAGAAACAAAGCTGCCAATTACCTTTACTATGTTGAACGCTGTGATAATCACACAAGTAAGCAGGGCTGGAGACGTGATATTTGATAGTGAATTTTAAACTCGTCATGTACGACAAAATTAAGCCTTTCTTTTTTCCCCAGTTTTCCATGATCTTGAAACCAAATATAAGAAGACCAGAGTGATTTTTCAGAGGAAACCAGAAGGTGAATAGAATAGGAAACTAAAGTAGTATTGTTTTCAAACATTCTTCTTCACCTTTAATGTTTTCCCACTGACAGCAAATCATTCCCTTGGGTATGAGATTCTACTTTTAAGTCTCATCCATGTTGAAGTATCATCCAAAATTGCTGGTGAACAAAAGAAATAATACTATAGGGAAAGAAATGTGGTCTGAAATGGGTAAACACTAGACATAACCTAAAAAAATCTCTTCAAATAAACCTTAGATATATAGGTATATAAAAATAATAACTGACATTTTTGCCCTTTGTAGGATATGGGTTGAGATGTCACCGAGCTATCAAAGAAATTGCAGAACTGCTTGGAATTGAGGACTTGCGCTGTAAAGTGATTGGTCCAACAACACCCCTAAGTTTGGTGCGAGCTGTTTTCCAGGGTCTAACAAGCCAGGTAACAAACAAAGACAGACAGACGGACATTGGCTTGGGACTGGCTTAGGAGGCATTTGGCCAGACGGATGCCAAATTTGGCTGGAAATTGTCAATTGAATTGCCATTATTTTTAACTCTGAACTTTGATTAACCTGATAACCCAAATATAAACCAACTTCTATTGGTTTTTAGGAAACCCATCAAGAGTTAGCAGACAGGACAGGCCTAAATGTTGTGGAGTTCAGAAAAGAGCTGGGCATGAGACCAATAGTCGTGGCCACACCCAGTCCTCAGGCAGCCAAGAAGTCTCTCAAGAAAAGAGTAGAAAATGACGATTATGACTTCCATGAAATATTTGACCCTCATAAAGGATTGCACCAACCTAAAAAGAAAGCTGATTTACTATAAATAGAACCCTTGCATCTGATCAGCTACACTGCCTGAATGTTTGTCCAAGAAGCACTCATTACCTGGACATAAACAAATTTAGACGTGGGACAAACATAACATCATGAAAGAAAGAACCATTTTTGCCAGGACGACAGACTTTTGTCCAGGTAGCATTCATTTATGCCCTTTAGGATCATTGTTACTTGGACATACTATTGTGAGAGAAAGAACCATGTTTGCCAGGACGACAGACTTTTGTCCAGGTAGCATTCATTTATGCCCTTTAGGATCATTGTTACTTGGACATACTATTGTGAGAGAAAGAACCATGTTTGCCAGGACAACAGACTTTTGTCCAGGTAGCATGCATTTATGCCCTTTAGGATTATTGTTACCTGGACATACCATCATGAGAGAAAGAACCATGTTTGCCAGGACAACAGACTTTTGTCCAGGTAGCATGCATTTATGCCCTTTAGGATCATTGTTGCCTGGGCATACCAATGTGAAATACAGGCCCATAGTTCCCAGTCTTCTACTACAAATACAAATACTAGGAAGAATGAACCTCACTGGCTTGCAATACAGAAGAGCAACAAAGAATGTGCGCACTTGACTATAGGTGTGTGTCAACATTGATAAAATAAAACATTGCTAGTAAAATATTTCAGGAGCTCAGAAAGTCAACATAAAAATATGAATATTGTAAATATGAAATTGTTACTTTACAATGAAGTCAAAGTAATTGTTTTAATAAATGCTTATGGTTTCACATCAATATTTTTTATCACAATATTATTATCAACCTTTGTCTATTCTCTTTTACATATAAAACAAATTTTATAGTTTTTATTTATGTGTTAAAAATATTTTCTTTTTCTTTTATATGCCGTCTGGAAGTTGTTAAAAATCTGATAATTAAGTTCCTTGGTGTGGCTCTTGGAATGAAAGTGTACATACTAGATGTTATAGGGTTTGATAGTTTTGGACTGGGCATTGGTTGAATGATCTTAGATCACAAAAAAAATTCAAAGTTTTCAGCTTTTGAAAGACTGTTAATATTCTTAATGTATAGCAAAAACATGTCCAACTTCTAAAATTTGATTTATACTTCCAGATTCTGAATTCTGAGAGATTTTTTATTTTGGAAAATCTAGAATTGTGTAGATTGGAATGGACTGGACGTCGGTTCACGGGATGGTGCGGATCGCATAACGTTTTACATCGAATTCGCAGTTTTTAACCCATAACTTTTATTCTAAAAATATTAACTAGTACTCTTATGCCTAAATGTTGCAAAAAATCAAGACTTTTTTTTTCATGATTAGAGAACCTACCATAACCCGTACTGGCTAAGGTTTTTGAGGGATGATTGTGTCAAAGGAATATTGCTAAATGATATCGAAAGTTGTGCTTAATTCGTTTGAAACTTGACTTACGTATCTGTATTGGATTTACCATTGGCAAGTATTAAATCAATTGGCCGACGTCAACACTGAAATCACATCCTGTGCTTTATGATAAAACATATTAAATTTACATATCAATTTTATGATTTTCATTTATGAAATTTAAGAAAATATGCATTTTGTTCTTTCATGCGATTCGTAACTTAAAAACGATTTAAAAATTCTTAAAATTCTTAGACCTAAAAAATTTGGATGGATCCTGGGATACACCCTTTTTAGCTTGGGCGTAATGCTTTCCCATGTCAAACCACGTTATTCTTTTGAGAATAAGATTCTTTGTGTGAGTTGTTTCCATATTCATGTGTGTCTCATTTCAGACCACGTGTCCTTCTTGTGAGGATAATATAATTTGTTTCAGTTGTATCCATATTCATGTGTCTTCTCATGCACAACCGTTAAAGGAAAGGAATGACACTTAATTGAGGGAATGACACGTGGTCTAAAATGTGAAAACACTACGCCCAAGGCAATGAGGACTATAAACGAGGCGTAATTCCTTACACGTGCCTACTAGATGTTGATCGCGTTTGACAGTTTCCTCAGCTTAGGGCGTTCACCATCAGCCTGCAATACAACAGACTTCTGGTCAGTTAATTATTCCAAACTCTGAATCAGTTTGTGATTAATATTTTCCCAATTTAGACAACGTGTCATTCCCTTAAAGTATCACCTCGTTTATAGGTACCGCGGAGAAGATATAGTCACATACATTTGACTGAAGCTAAGGGGAATGATTGTAGTCTAAAGAGGAAAACCATTGACGCTCAATTGACTTGAATAATTCACGAATGAACGCACACATCCGTCTAGACATTACTTCTATTAAAGAGAGATGAGCTTTGTGTACGATAAGAACCACCCTACCTCGATATTAAGAGTCTTAGCCCACGTGGCGCGCAGTTGACGTCTTACTGACTTGATCTATTCATCAATGAACGCACACACACCAGTCTAGACATTATTTCTAACAGAGATGAGCTTTGTATACGATAACCACCATCACACCTTGATATTAAGAGTATCAGCCCACGTGGCGCGCCTGTTGACGTTATCAAAGACAAATCTATAATGGATTACCTCAAACTGAAGTACTTTTCTTCTGAGCAGCTGTAGATCCACCAAGGGAACAATAGATGGTCTGGAAGTGAAGGCGTGGGATGACAGCGTTAGTCTACATGTTTATGATCATGAAAGGTCTCTCTTGCTAATAGCATAAAAATGCATTATAATGTTCTAATTTGGGGGAATGGGGTCTGCCGCACAATGGAGATAAAAGAAAGAAAAAATGAGAAAGGAATGGGAAGAAAAAGGAAAGAACTGAAGAAGAAATGAGTGAGGAAGAAAACAGAAGAAATAAAAATAAAGAACAGGAAAAAGAAGGAATGAAGAGACAAAGAGAAGAGAAGCATCTTTTCACAAGACTCCAAAGAATGAACTTTTAGTTTTAAGCAAACGATGCATTCTGATTTTGATCTGGTCTATGAACCCATCAGTCCCTGTACCAAACTTCTTTCTATATCACGGAATCAGTGATAAATACCTTCCATGCGCACATTGAAAAGGCAGGTCACACGCTGATAAATCCTGAATTAGGTGCTTGCATTCCTCCACGGTAAGTTGCTCCCCAAACTTGACTGCACCTGTAGAAATAAGCCACCATATACCAATCCTTATAACTATGTTTAATAGAAATAGGAACTTCAAGTTGTCCCACACACTTTCTAATAATAAGATTAACAGTGGATTCCACAGAGTGGCTCTTCTTCCACTGGATTCCAATTGGAATTTAGAAGTTGATTTTTACACGAGGTATTTCTCACCATGACAAGCCTGTGAACTAAGCACACGTAAGATTGTCTTTGGTATTGGTGGTGCGACTCCACTAGTCTGTCTCATGTGCTGAAAAACATATACAAAGGGAAGAAATGAATGAATACTAGTTATTGCTTTATGTCGCCAAAAATGAGTTGTGCACTCGTCGAGATAATATAACGTTTTTTTTAAATAAAGAAAAGAATAAATTAAGGAAATAGAGAGGAAAAGAAGGAAAGCAAACAACCAAACATACAAAAACAAAAAAATAGAAAACAGGTTTTAGGGTAAATCGCTTTTATGAATAAGTTTTGAGATAATGCAGTCGCTCAAATTATTTACTTCAGTAATCTTCGAGGGCGGAAAAAGTTGGAATAATATTCTTGAAGCTGTAGTTACTTTTTTATTAGGAACAAAAATGAGTTTCTAACAGATCTTTGTGATGCTTTACATTCTGTGATAGACTAGACCACGGCCTATCATTGGATTTGGAAATCCTCGAAGTGTCAGACGAGATGTCCTCAAGTACCAGTCAGACGATCAAGATGAAGATCTACGCATTGGAACTGCTAAAACCTCTCGAAGTCTGGGTATTAATCAAATTTATGAAGATTTATAATCCCGATGTCGGCTACATAAATCGCAATAGCATGTTGAGCTGCGGTGGTGATAAGCAATAACAAATTTTTAAGCGCGCCTCAAAAAGGAAACGAAAAAAAAAGAGACGTAGATAACTTCGTGTGGCGCGATTAATCTCGCGGGAAGAAAGACAGCAAGGCCTTCGAGATTTTCTATTTCCGACCAAAAGGATTCGTTTGACCTCATGACGTCAGTAACATCACCACACCCCAAAGAACGCGACCCTTTTATCGCTGGATTCAAGGGTTATACTTAGAGAAGTAAAAATATTCTAAAATAACGACCATCTGGTGATGTGTGTAGACAAATAGACTACTCGTCAAGGGAGAAAAGAGAGATCATGTCGAATGGAGTGATAATGTGGCTCGTCAAGTTCTTAAATTCATTTTATTAAAATCAATCATATTTTTTAAATGAGAGTGGGCAGCAACAGAGGCGAGGAGAGGATAGCTTTCAAAGGAGTTGACTCACCTCGACATGGCTTTGAATGAGCTCCTACAAGATACAAAATGCCTCGTGTCATACAATATTTGACATGTTAAAAATATTAGTTATTTTTAGCGTCCCATAGAATGTTTGATGTTAACGAGACGTGTGATTAAACAGGAGGGTAAAGTATATATTTTTTGATATATTCTAACCCCACTTCACTTTGAATCAAGAAATCACAAGCTCCCAGGGGGGGGGAGGGGGGGCAGGTTTTTATTTTTCACTGATCAATTTTCCCAGGCTTCATGACCCCTCAAACTTGCAGTGACGTCATTTCTACATCACTAATTTCAGATCAACTGGGTTTAGTAATAACCACATATGTCTTTGGTATAGCATAATGTTTAAAAGGCAGTACGGAGTTATTAGTGGGTCGATGAATATTTCGTTTTAAGGGAGCATTATCACTCTTTGTCTAGAGCAAAAACATTTCCAACCTCTAAAGTGTGATCTATGAGTTCTGAATTCTGGATTCTGAGAGAGTTGTTACTTTGGATTGATGGATTGGAATGGACTGGACTGGAATTCGGTTGATTGAATCTTGAATCACGAAAAAAAAATGTCTTCTAATTTCTAGCTTTTAAAAGATTAAAGATAATCTCAATGCATAGTAAAAACATGTCCAGCCTCAAAAAATCGATTTATGCTGCTAGATTCCGAGATTTTTTATTTTGGAAAATCAGGAACCGGCCATGGTGGGACTGGACTGGACTACGGATTACTGGATCGTGGATCGAAAAATTCCTTTTAACGTTAAATTTCTAGCTCTTATCCTATGATTCTTATTTTAACGACCTTAATTAGTTTATTAATTAGACCTTAATTTCATGCTGAAATATTGCAAAAAATCAAGATTTTTAACCATAAAAGCGGTGTCATTCACCGTTCTCTCCGCCATCTTGAAAGGTAACCGTGACTCTGTATCGAAGTGAGGACGGCAGTGACCTGTGAATAATTGTTCGAGGTGATAAGAAAGGTCTCAATCATTGCAAGGTAACCGCCATCCTCACTTCGATGCGCAGTCACGGTTACCTTCCAAGATTGCGCGGGGAAGGGTAAAGGGGACTATTGGAAAACATGCTGTACGCGTACCCATACCGGTCCTAGGTATTTCAATGATGATTGTTTCGAAGGACGTGATTGTCGTTCAAGAAAATTTCAAAGGACAAAGAAAAAATTTAGGTATTCAAAAGTTACAAATTGAGGCAAGGAAAAAAAGAACACCGCTAGACAAGTTTTACCTTTACAATGCTGACAGCCACCGAGGGTCTTCTTCGTCGGGTCTCGGAAACCTCTCGGTCCACGAAGGGGCTGGGCAGTTCGTGAACGATCACGCGCGACTCGTCCGAATCCATATCGGAACCAATCACAAAGCGTACGCCAACACGCGCTAATTCGCTTCGAAAACGCTTGAGTAGGAGGAGTTCTTGGGAGGTGAATTCGAGTTCCACTGGAGGAGAGACGGTGGATGCTTTAAGACGAGGTTGATTGATTTGGTTTGCCTCGCTCACACAGAGATCTGGATAATACGAGCATATTTGTTGTTACATTCAATGTGGGAAAGTCATGAAGTAAAACTTAATTCATAAAACAAAGACACATAGTTATAGGTGTCCTTGGAGTAAATACCAGAGGTCCAAGGGGAAAATGAGGAAGAAAAAACTCCCTATTCTTAGAACCTATCCCTCATCATACTCTAACTCTAACCCTTGTATTAGTGCGGAGTATATACCAGAGGGCCAAGAGTCCAAGAGGGAAACGAGGAAGAAAGGGAGAAATCCTGTGCATGTCCTTCATCATTCCCTCTTGATCTCCAGTCCCCGATCAGGAACACAGGTAATCCAATGCAAAGATATGCACAAGATACTAAAATATAGCTAACACTCAACGTTATACACCAAGGTACTCACCATCGATCAGTTTTTCTAATCGAATTCTTTCGTGCACTGCATGCTGGTCCAACAACACAATTAAATAATCGCCCTCCTCCTCTGGAAATGTCAAAGAAAACGTTTATCTTTACAAAGACAGTTAATGTAACACATCAAAGAAAGTGTGAGAGATATTCAAACTTACCATTTTTAGTGTCGGCATCCTTATCACTCTCATCTTGAGGCGGACGTAGTACGCGACATACGATAAATTTGTCGTCCACTTGTCGTATGACCTGTAAGTCTTTGACCATGGCCTTTGTGAATCGATATGGATGAATAGATCTGTATGCACGCACTTCGTTCCCCGTACCCTTTGTAGGCTTGGACAGGCTTGTTATGTCCTGAAAAGAAATCATCAAAACGATAAATACACATCAATCGTTCAGGTATAGAACTGTTTAGCAAATGTCGTACAGTGGGACCATCTTCTTATTCATTCAAATCATGGGTGACGTACGTAGCGCTAGTGCACTCTTCTCTCACTTCTGGAGTCTCGAGTTAAATTCCTTGGCTCCGCATCACATTTAAGCAGAGTTTGTTGGGTCTCTCCCCTGACCTGAGGGCTTTTCTCCAGGTTCTCCGGTTTTTCTCTCCCCGCAAAGCCTAACAAGCAAACTTTCAATCCCATCTGTAAGTTAGCCGTGCCCTGACTTTGATCAGCCCAGAGGTTGTTTTAGGGTAACGATAAAATGCGAAGTTCCTGCCGCCAAATTCCCAGTTGCGTCCCTCTCTCCTCCAAGAAATCCCCACTGAACACCTCAATAATTAAACTAAAATAATTATTTGGATGCAGAGATTGGGTCAGTTTGTTGGCACTAATAAACGCAAACATCCCAAAAGGTCATGTGATCATTTAGTCCATGTTCTCTGATTGGCTCTAATGATATTGAACCTTACCATTCCAGGCAATGAACTAAACACAGGGTTGTCCCACTCATCGAACATCAGAGAAACAATACCCTCACTACCCCTCACAGGCTTTTCTGTCTTCGACTTCTCATCGAGGTCGGGGATTGACGATGAAGGGACAGAATCTGTATAAGATTAAAAATCCATTTAGAGATATTTCAAATATTTCTTTCCCTCCATTCCTTTTCTCTTAGATCGCTCCATTCATTTTTTGCCACCTTCATCTTTACTTCTCCTCCTCCCATTCAATCCATTCTTTAAATCAATCAATCTCAATCATTCATTCAATCTCATTCACTTTTTCCGTTTTCTCTTCCATCTTTCTTCTCATCCAATCTTTCATTCATTGTCTTTTCCTTTTCTTTCTTACCTTTTATTTCACATTCCTTTTGATTGCTTCCTGTCGTCCTCATTCTGTTCTTACGAGGCAGCCATGGGGTACAGTCAAACGAGACATGCTGGGCGCAACTCAAAGGACCCCTACTCCTTGTCTCCAACCTACCCTCCAGACTACACTCCTCCTCCTCCTTCTTGTGTTCATCACTATTATTAAGTCCTTCGGGACAATCATATGAGGTATTTCCTGTTCTCAGATTAATATATAACTTCCTCTGTAGGTTTACATCATAGGTACACTGCCAGTTTTCAAGTGGGTCATCATTATTTTCATGTCCAAAAGAAATCTTTTCACCCTGTTTATATAGCTCGTTTTCATTTCCATTGGGATCCTTCGGTGCCTTAGAAGTACCAGCTTCACGACCAATACCACGAGGTGCCACACCCACTTCACAAGTGGATTCCTCTTCATCCTGTATCTTGTCTACAATTATATTGACAGTCCTGACACTTGTATTCTTGTCATCTGGAGCACTAGTTTCATTTTCTTTTGTATAGGTTCCCTGTGGAATTATATTCTCACTAAAACACGACGTATTGTCTGCTTTGTTTGCTTCGGATGATTCTCTTTCAGTGTAGTTATCACGATCTAATAAGTCTATTAAATCTAATGGTGCTTCTTTAACTCCTTGCTGTTGCAAATTACTCTTAGACGGCGTAGAGGCAAACTTTTCTCTTAACGATTCCATACCATCCAATCCACTAACTTGCTCATTCGTCCCATTGTCATTACGATTGTCTTGGGAAAAGCTTCCATAAAAATTCGCGATATCTTGAGTCAAAATATTAGGTGGCAAGTTATTAAAGCTGTTAGTTGTGTTACCTTGGAATGTCGTATTTTCAATATTACTGATTCTACTCACTTTCTTAGATCTATCGAGTGCGAAACGATTCAATAAAGTACAACTATTAGTATTTATCCCTTTCGAGCGGGCGTCGGTGTGGAATCTCTTTCTAGCTCCTCTAGGTTGAAGGATTATTGGATTCGGAGAATTAAAACAGCTTTTGGAATGAGTTCTGGTATTAGATGTGTCAGACGTCCTCAAAAATAGCTGTGCTCTATTGCGCAGTGGATTCTCAATTTCCTGCTCATTTGCCACTCCGAGAGTGGATATTTTAATTCCAGATTCTGAACAACATTCTTTCGCTTGCTCGACACTTTTCTCGTAGGCTATTCGTATATCTAAAACCTTTTTAGGACGAGTATTAGGCAAACCTTTAACATTATGAGATGAATTATTTAAATCCTTCGAGCATTTCTCTGCAGTATCTGTAAGTTTCATTTCACGTCCACCTTCCTGGTTGTGAAGATTGTCGCCGCTTCTGTTCTCTGCGCTACAAAGCTGAGTTGATTTTCTATGCACAACTGAAGATTGTAAGCTCTTTCTGATATTACTAGGGCTGATACATTGAGTGTGTTTGTTACTATCCGTCGCAGTTGTTTGGTATTCATAGACACTCAGATCAACTTGGCTGTCACTAGAATCCTCTGCCTGGCTGCCATTCTCATTCTCAACTACATCTTCAGTTTGTTCCCCTGGAAGTATTAAATTTTCCCTCTCGAGGAATGACTCAATATAGCCCTGCACACAAGATAAAATTCCATCCCAGTCTTGGAATTCCACCAGCGTCTTGGCTGGCTCTAATGTAATGTCATAATCCGTCAAGGGGCAGCTGATATTCATGATGAATATGGGATACTTTTCGGAGCCTTGCCTTGGAGGGGACCTGTGTTGCCCTAACCTCACATCTCCATCGTTACAAGGCAGTGCCAGTCTCTTCAACAACAAAGACCTGGCTAAGAGTCGATTAACAAGTTTATGAATCTTAGTTTTTAATAGTAAACGACTATTAACGTACACAAACTGGAGATTTTTATTGTGATGCGTCTCTAATCCAACGTAGCCGGAGATCCTAAAGCTTCTTTCTTGAAAGCGAATTTCTCGCAAGCTCTTGGCTTTCAAGTTGCCAAACAACTGAGAAAATGTGGAAACCGTAGATTGACTTTTGTGAGTTTGAAGGCATTTTTGACCAGAAGCATCATTATAGAGAGAAAATGAAACACTTGGGTTGATGAGGGCAATGCTGGTTAGTCTCTGGCGCATTCTCTCTAAGTCAAACACATCGGAGACAAGCTTTCGTCTAACAGGAAGAGAAGAAAACAAGTCGTATGCGCTGACAGTTGTCCCAACATTTGAGCGAGGGAGGCACGATTCCGTCACCTTTAGTGCTTTGCCATTTCGGAAAATCTTACAATACGTTTTGAAGGACGATTTATGTCGTGTAACGACTTCCAAGATCCCAGCGATGTCGCAAATACTGGCCAATGCTTCTCCTCGAAAGCCATAAGACTTCAGCTCGCTCAAATCCTCCAGAGAATGACATTTACTGGTTGCGTATCTCTCTCCTAGAAGTTCGAGGTCATCTTTAGATATTCCGCAGCCATTATCAATGACTTGGAGACGAAATGAAGGAATATCGACGCGAACAGAGACACAAGTTGAACCTGCATCTAAACTGTTCACCACCAACTCATCCAGACATTGTGTCAGGTTTGACACGGCAATACCTGACCTGAGAAGAGAACGCACATCTGCGTCTAAAGAACGGATCATAATGACCCCACAGACCCATCTAAATGCTTGGAAACTTTAGTTGTTTGGAGAAAATTGCATTTTTTCTGAAGCTGACGAGTGGACAAGTATTTTGAAAATCGCCCGCCATTTTGTTTTGATTCCCATAATGCATCGCTGGACTAGACATTAGGAGCCCGTGGTATCTGGCAGTCAGCTGTTTTGCGTCGTCGCCATTTTGAAAATTTTCCATGTGCAGAAAGATGAGTAAACACTGATACAGAGATACTGGAAATATTCAAGATCTGGATGATCTATTGCGTTGATAGTCAAAACACTGTCTCTTCAAGATAATCCTTTATAAGTAGGTATTTTCTGTTGATCGATTTTTTAGTTTCTTATTTAAAAAATGTATTTTATTCTTCAAAAAATTGATATTTTGCATATCCTTTCGGGTTTTTGTTCTTAGTAATGATATTCATGCCTATTTTTTAGATTAGCAGCTGTTATTTTTCCCATCGTTTTGTCTTGCTTTTTGAAGTATTCACTATAATGGATCAGAAATTCTCCTTCACAACTCCTGACACATTTGATTTATAGCCCCAGTTTTAGTCTCGTTGTCTCGTTTTCTGAGCACTAATTCATATATTCATTAACACCATAAATCATTAGACCTGTAGACCTTAGGACTGGAGTTTGAATTGGAGGGATTAAACAGTGAAGTGGATGGACACCAAATTTATAGAAACAGAAAAAAAAAAGCATTGTCCTCTTTACATCCAAGGGCATAATCTTTTCTCACCTCTAAGCTGAGGTCATTCCCTTCAGTACTATGTCTTTGTCAGTGGGTGTGCATAACAAGACACATAAATATAGATACAGCTCAAACTTAATCATATTATTCTCAAGAGAATGACGTGGTCTGGAATGGGAAAACATTATGCCCGAGCTGAATATTTTTATTAGAGGTGAATTGTAGTATTGAAATGAGCATTGAGTTTTAAAAACGTAAAAGATATAGAAACAGAGGTATATTGTGTAGTTACTGGGGTGCCTGTGATGGGTGCCTGTGATCACTCTCTTCTCATCTGCAGTATGTTTGTACATGCATAGTTTTTGGGGGAAGCGAGGGAAGGAATGATTTGTTTATAAAAAATAATACTTTTCTTTTTTTACATGTTATCTTTCAAGTGGCAAAAGCCAAAGCAAAGTAAGTATTTGATACTCGCATACATCTTTAACACAAGATCATTACAATGTAAATGAAGTTAGAATTTGTACTAGTGTTATTTGCATCATATTTCAGAACCCTTATAGTCAGACTAGTGAGCATGGCAGGTACTGGCTATTTCTACACTATGAGAAGAAACAGGTTCAAAGACAAGTTACAGTTAATGAAATATGATCCAGTTGGTAAGGGATGAGCACCTATCTTTGTTAAAATTCCAAATTTTATGAACACCTTGTTTCTGAAACAACCTCTAGTTTGCTAAAAGTCAGGGCATGGATAACTCACAGATCTAGCCCTGAAATATACTCTGAGCTGATCTAAGCCAGGGCATGTATAATTCACAGATCTAGCCCTGAAATAAGCCCTGTGCTGATCAAGGTCAGGGCTCAGCTGGATCAAACCGTGAAATGACCCCTGGGCTGATCTTAGTCAGGCTACACCTAACTGTCTCACAGATCAAATAAGCCTTTTCATAGTTTAAGAATCGATTCCACTGCGCATGCGATTTTATCCTGAATTTCTCACCTTTTTTAAAAATAAGAACAAAAGTTTTAAAAATAAGAACAAAAGAAGGTTTAGACAAAAGGTGAGAAATTCGGGATAAAATCGCATGCGCAGTGGAGTCGATTCTTAAACTATGAAAAGGCTTATTGAATTGCGTTGAGTTTTGTGGAGGGGGTAAAGCTGAAGAACCTAAATAAAAACCCTTGAATCAAGGGAGAAACCCAACTAAATCTTTTCACATGGAATATCAAGTACAGGAATCAAACCCAACACCACAGAGGGTTATAAGCCATGTACACTATTGATATGCCTGTTTTGATTCTAATTTTATCATTGAATCTAAAAATAAAAGAATTCTTGACAAACGAAAAAAATGAATGTCATTATCGATGGCTAACTTGTTGTCGTATTTGTGTTTCAGTGAAGCAGCATGTATTATTCTCTGAACAGAAAATCAAGAAAGGGAAATGAAAATATGGGAAATGGGAAATGAAAGAAGATTGTTGATGGTGGATATGATCAAGATACAAACTGTGGAAATTGAATTATGGACAACTTGCAACAAAATATAGGGTTGGAATTTACGTTAAAAATGCACAACTTGTACAATATTTTTAATTGCTGTCAAGTCGCATATCGTGATTATGTAACATCTAAGCAACAGTAAATACCAATGTGCATTCAGCATGGAACATACTGAAAGCCTGAATTGTAAAATAAAGAGACTGAGTATTCTTTGGTACAAAAATTTCTTAGTTTACAAATAATACACTATTTGTAATCATGATATTCATGTCTCTTTCCTCTGAGAGAGATTTGAAAATTTCAGTGTTTTTATGTTGTTTAAACTCCATTTGGAATTTTTTTTTTGTTATCTTAGCATGAATACAATCCATACTGGTTTTTTTGGCAGTTCAGTTTATAAATCTCTGACTACAGAAGATCTCTCTTGCAAGCAGGTTACTTTTTCTTTCTCTTTTAAAGCACATGGAAGGAATGATGATAATAATAATAATTTAGGGAAAAAAACAGGCAAACTTAACATGTCACTACATAGATGTTTATGTTTCTACAGCTTGATGGATGGCCAAACCCCTTGCCCCCTGCACATCTGTCACACCTCTTCCCAACAACAGTATTAAAACAATATTTTGACGATTTCTTTTTATTTTGTAATCAACTAAACATAGTTCTCAATTCTCTTCTATGCTTGCTATCCTGACTTACTCACCTAGATCATCAATTTGGGAATAAATTTCTCATTTTTGTTATATAACTGTACACAGAACACTATTCACCACGTGGTCGGCAATACGCCACAATATAATGACATTTAACACCCACAGATACAAGCACTAAACTACTGGAATTTTTTCTCTTTTTTTTTGGGAGAAGAAAGGCACAGCCATTACAACCCCCGTTTTGTGAGAGAAATTTGGCTACAGAAAACGAAAAGGGCCATGTTAAAGGTTTTTGCAAAACCGTCCAATTAATGTTGGTCCGTTGCCTTTTTTGCAAAACACCTGTGACCTTTTATATTTTGTGCAGCACATTTCAGTATTACTAAGTCCTGAAGTAGCTTTGCTTGTATGATTGATTAAAACTACCTACTGTATGTCAAAGAGTAACTACCTTTGAGTGTTGTAGAACACATATTTATCACCAATAATAACAATAGCTTTAAGCTGATACAATTTCCCTAATTTGTTTAAGATAGATTTTTTATTTTAGTTGCTTTTTAGTTGGGTTTTGTGTGTTTGAGACAGGAAAGGCAAGGCACAGCCAAGCACATTCCTTGGATTTAGATCTTTTTTTTTTTTTTTGCACACTAAAACCTAAATATGAAGTTTCCCTAACTTTACCCTGCACACTTTTATTACATAATTATATATATATTTTATTTAACTATTGACTTGTATTCATTTTGGGGGTTACATTTTTGCTCTTTCATTTTTGATTCTATCCTCAACTTGACTCCTATGCGAAGCTCCAATAAAGAGCTGACAAAAATGGCCCCAATAATTATGATTATATTAGACTCAATTCATTTTGCAGCATGTTTTCCATTTCAGACCATGTCATTCCCTTGAGAATAGGATTCTTTGCTTGAATTTCATCCATATCATGTCTACTCAAGGTTTCTTGGTAACAAAGACATATCAACAAAATACTCAAGGAAATAATATGTGATCTGAAAAACAAAAACATTGCACTGGTTCTATTCTCTAACCTCTATTATTAGCCTTTTGCAAGAGTTGAATTTTGTAAGCCCATAAGAAAAACTGCAAATTGAGCCTCCAAAATTGCCCATGTTTTCAATCATTGGTATGTGCTGAGAGACAAAAGTCACAACAGGTTGATTGGCAATAGACAACCATCAATCTCATAAATCATTCCCTTATACTTTCTAACAGTTCCATGTACCTTTACATATTTTGATGATAACATGTACATTCAATTGAGATTACTCTACAGCTGAACTTAAAGTTCATAAAAATTGCAATATTGGGATGATAATGTTCCAGCCATTAATTTTTAACAATAGGTTTTTTCACTTTGTTTTGACTTGGATTATCCAATCGATTTCTGGTTTGCAATTTAAATGACAATCAATCAAAACAAATTTCATCATTGTACGACCATCTATTGTGCATTAACCCATTTCTCATTCAGCACATAGCAATGGAAACAGTGGTAAAAATCTTGCATTATGCATTCATCGCCACAGGTATACCATCCCAACATCTCGGCAAGCTAACTTGCCCCATTTGATATCTTCCTCATAATAGGGCCATATTCTTTGTACTTGATATGTACATTACTATACTTTATAACACAAATATCTAAAGATGTAATATTCACTCATATTCGTATACAAGTTGCCAATTAACGTAACAATGCCAAAGAGAAAACGTTTTGGCCTTAATAATTCTGTGAACGGCATTGGTTGATGCCAGTTGCATTTAGAAACATTTTGGCTGAAGTGATTTGGAAATGTTTAGATTTTCTAAGATGAAATAATAGTTGTTAATTAATTAGTTGTCCCTTTTCCATTTACATAAATTGTTTTTTAAAATAGAATTAAATCAAGACCTAAAATGCTGGCCTTTGAATATACTCAAATCAAGGAAAGTTAGAGGACAAAATAGTGGTAAAGCAGCTGTAACTTTATGATTCTGGAATTCAGTTTTCACTTCATTCTAAATGCACATTTGAAAACCTACATTGATTCATCGTATTGATTTGTTGTCTGAAGAATTAGTATTTGAGAAGAAAGAGGGTGGTAGGCTGTCTCGGGTTGGGAAGCTTGTTTGTGTTCCACGTTTAAATACTGTTGTCCTGGCCACTTCATTTGATCTACGAACCATTTCTTGGAAGGATAGATTCTTGAATTTGGCCAGGTAAAAAGCTAAAGCTCCAATAAATGCATCACCAGCTCCCTGGAAAACGAATTTTGGATTGGTTCATATCTTTATATTCATTGCATCACTTTTGTTTCAATGTATCCTGGACTCAAAGGACAACTTTGAGGAAGTCAGGGTGGCATATCCATAGCAGTAAGTCCTCTCACTTCTAGGGTCTCAGGTTTGATTTCTGGACTCGTCTTCATAAAATTAATGTTAGTAGAGTTTGTAATGTCTTTTTTTTGATTCAAGGGTTTTCCTTCCTCTGCAAAACCACACTAACTTCCAATTTCATCCATGAGTTAGCAGTGCACTGACTCAGATCAGCCAAGAGGTTGTTTTGGGTTATGGATACAATGTTTTATTGCATCTGAACTGACAAAGACTCAAAATACTTGGACGCACAAAGGATCATGCATGGGGCCCCAGTTCAAAGCAGATAATGTATGCATGTTGCAGTTGTAAAAATGTTAAAGGACTATATACGATTATCGTTACAGGGAGGGGGCAGATCCAGGATTTTTCTAGGAGGGGTACACTGGGGTACACAAGGAAGATTTTTCATTTTAGGAAGGTGCACCCTTTGCTCGTAAACTCAAACACTAATAAAGCAGATATCATCTTGTCTAGGGGGAGGAGGGGGGGTGGGTGTGCTCCCCCTGCACCCCTACCCTAGATCCACCCCTGCAGGAGATATACATACTGTGGTATCAGTAGCCTCTACTGGGGTGACAGGAATGTGCTGTGGTATTGGGTTTTCTTGGGTTCCAATGACGGAGCCCTTTGCACCCAATGTTATCACAACTTTGCCAGCACCACGTTCCAGCAACATCACCACCACCTTCTCTGCATCGTCAATGGACTTTACTGGGATGCCTGTTAGGAGCTCAGCCTAAAGAAGGATAAAAGAGATGGTATGTGTGAGTGAACAAATAAAACCAAGGGAAAGGAATGAAAATGAAAAAAGCAGAAGGAAAAGAAAGAAGAAAAGAAAAGAAAAAGAAGGAAGGAAAACTTAAAAGAAAGAAAAATGTAAACACTGCTATCATGGTATCATTCTATATAACTTTACACTTTTCAATAATAAGCGCATCTAAAAAGCAATTAAATTTGCTGGTAGTTGGAACAATATGCAAAGCACAAAGACTTCAAAATATGAAAATGTTACCCCTCCTCTTAATGCTTTATAAATTTTCTATGTCTATAGGAACCACGAACTGAGAATAATGAAAAAAAGGAATCCAACAAAGGTGAAAAATGTTAATAAGTAATCTACTTACTTCACTTTCATTTGCACAAAAGATGTCACTGAGCCTATAAAATTGAATATCAAGCCAGGGGGAGGCTGGTGCAGGGTTAAATACAGTGGTCACTGTCAATCAAAACAACCAAGGTGTCAATGAATGAATAATCTTGAAACAGCATAAATTTCGAGGCCTCCCTTCTCAATAAAAAATAGAATGCCTTTAATACCGTTAATTTAAACTGATTTCACTGACAGAATAATTCTTACGCACTCTCATAGAGTGCAAAAACTATATCTGTGAAAGCGTATACGTATTAGGCAATAGACCTAATTCACCCCTCATTCCCTAGAGTATCATTTCTTTATTTAACGGCTGCCCATAAGAAGACACATGAATATGATCCACATTACACCAAGCCAAATTATGCCTATTAGTATTAGATAACACTGATGAAACAATAGATATTGCACTTCATTTAAAGCAAAATAAATTTAGTACTGTTTCAGAGTGTGTGCATTCTAACAGCCCACTACTGAGATATGCTTCACTCATCACGCACAAAGGATTTAATGTGAGGCTTTGTGCATAATGCTCAGTGATTTGTGACAGGAGGAAAGAATTAATTTTATTTAACTTGTAGCCTTGTACTGAAACCTTACTCACTGTAACCTACACTCACCTATAAGTAACAAACAAAACATATCTTGCAAGTGGGCTATTCTACTGACCTACCATTTGCATTTTTCGCCAAGGCCAGAGCCAGTTGAGTAATCTGAGGTTGGATTTCCAGCTGACAAACAACAACCGCAGAAGAGACAATGGCTGACCTTGCTCTTTTGATATCAGCATCTTCTAAGTACTCATTAGCGCCACTTACTATTGTGATGGAATTTTCACCTAGAACCATGAAAAACCAAACATTTTTGTTTTTTTCCCTCCTTGTGTTTATGAGGGTAGCACTTCATAGCCAGTGGCTATTAAACTTATGGCCTTCATTCTATGACTATATTGGGATTTAGAGGTTGGTTTTTGTAGGGGTTGGGGTAGGGGTGGGGGTGGGGGTTTGAAAACCTGGGAAAATACCCTTGAAGGACAGGAGAGAACCAATAAGCAACTCTACTCACTTCCGATGGCTAGTGGCTAGTCCAGGGAATGAACCCATGAGCAGAAGTGAGAGGCAGCACACATTAGCAGCGGCCACTACCCATGCCTTCCATTTAGAATCACACTAGCAGAATCATAAAAATCTGCTGTTGTGCAAATCGAATAAGTTCTTCTGACTAATAATTATAGTACTTTCAATGGTTCAATTAAGGTTAGTAAATTATTGTCTGGTCAGTTTAATAAATAAATAAAAATAAATTAACTTTGTTTATAGAGGATAACACTTGACATTAATTCAACTGATAAACTTGTGGTCCTCTGTTAACGTCTCTAGTTAATTAGGGACGGGACCGCCATTAACTTGATCATCCGAGCCACGTGCAGGTCTAACCATTTGCAGATGTAATTACAAAGGCAGCACCTTCTCCTCAGTTATTTTAAGACCCTGAGTGTTGGTCCGGCCAAGGCTTGAACAACGACCTCCCGCACAACAGACCAATGCTCTTACCAATTGAGCTAACTGAGTGGCGGCTAAATAATACCTCAATATTAACCAGCCAAAAGCTAATAACCATAAGATTAATCTGCTTTGCCATCACAAATGCTTTCAAACCTTCAAGCAATCTCTAACCTGGTCTATATAAGGGCAGGGCTAAAACATGGATCAAAGTACAATTTTGTGCATTGGATTTTGTCTCTGGGAAACCCATCTCAGAGAAAACCCCTAAAGAATCAAGCTCTGCTCATATGTGATATTGAGTTCATGGCAAAGAATTGAATCCAAAATCCCTACAAACTTCTCAGCCATGTGGCCATAAGCAGATCACATGAACCCTTTAAGGGAGCAGTTTCCATGATTTATTAGTATATTAATTATCAAATAGCTTATTATTATTAATTTTGTTATTTTTAGCATCATTAATTTTACATGGTAAATAAATAAAAAAATAAACAAACAAACAAATAAATAAATAGAGGATATTACATGGCCGCACTTGGAGATACGAAATTTATCTTCGAGTGTTGAAAAGATCTCTCACAAGTGAGCGCAGCAAATGAGTGAGAGATTTTCAACACGAGAAGATAAAATTCTTATCTCCAAGCGCAGCCATGTAATATTCTGTTTATTATATAATTATAATAATATAATAATAATTATAGTATTTTTGAATAATGTAGCCATCGCAATGGTGTTATTTTCACATGTGAAAATAACATGTTATTTTCACGTGTGAAGATATCAATTTTTCGAAATAGAGAAAAATAGATATTTCATCGGTAATTATATAATAAATACACTGTAACATCCTTAATTCACTAACATCCTAAAATAATGTTTTTAATGTCACCTGAACTATTTACAGATATAGGTGCTACTCCAGTAAATGCTTGAGTTGTTGTAGAGACATTGTCTGAAATAAGGGATCAGATTTTTCTAATTAAAGAAATAATAATGATAATAATAATAATAATAATAATAGGTATCATAATCATCCTTATCACCATCATTGTCACCTGGGCAACCATATTTTGAAATCCAGTTGTCAAATTGAAAACTTCCAACTTTGCTAATTTCAGACATTCATCACCATCACCACGACTACCTCAGTCTCCTCCTCTTGATCACCAATGTCATCATCATCAACAAAATCGTTATCAATACCATTATTGATATCTATCCATCACTATCACTGCCATCATCATCCTTTTTCATTCCAATTCGGCCTACTTTTCTCACATAATGTACACAACACCATGGCCACTACACCTTATTTTTATGCAAAAAAGTCTAAAGTCACAAGTTGGATTTTAAATGTGTCTCCAACATTTCAACAAACACATTAACTTTAAGATCTTATATTGAAAATGCAGTGATAAGCATTACAACTAAAGGATTAAAAGGTCTGGCAACATAATAGCAAGAGACAAGAGTTCTATTTTCCTCCATGGCTATAACAGCTGGTTCATACTCACCAACATTAACTTTGTTATGCTTAAAGTTTTGAATATGATTACGACCAAACGTATCGTCTCCAACCTAGTAAATTAAACATAAAAAGGAAGGAATAAATATGAGAGAATTCAAGTGAAATAACTTACGCAGGATAAAAAAATACATAAATATAAATATATATGTAAAAAAAAAACAAATGAATATATAAATGGAGAAAAAAAGTACCAGACACAGCCTGATTGGAATTCCCCTCTGAATGAAAAGAGTTAATAGATTAAGAAAGATAATTTAAGTGGAGTATGATGATGGATTAAGGATGGACGATGATTAGTGGAAATGAGTTTTGACAAGTGCTTTGATGAATTACTTTTTCAAGGGATCAAAGTAAAACACTATTTGTAATGATGAATTGATTTGTTTTGCACTTTTCAGGATTTAAGACACATTTATCAGAAGAAATAATGTAGTTTAAATCTTCACCATATGCTCGAGGTATGCTTTTAGCAAATTAAATGGGATCGAAAAAAGTGAGCTCAAGACGTGTTAGATTTACGGCAGCTAGTAACTGTGAATTAATTATCCCCATGATCTTTTTCGGTCTAGGCTCGTAGGGATGAAGCCAATCAAACGACAACGTTTAGTCAAAGGACTGTATACAAAAAAGGGAAAAAGCTATCATAAATAAATCACAAGTGCTTCACCAATAATAAATGACAAGCCAGGAGGCAGTGATGAATTATAAATGTCTATTTTAATGGTATTGAATATCGTACAAATATGTCTTTCCAATGGATACATTTCTACTCTTTTCATAAACATGCAAACTCTGTAGCTGAAATTTGGTTTTTTGCTGCCGTTAATCAAAAATAATCAGTCTGTAGGTCCTTTCATTTTTTTGACTGGCAGCAGCAAAAAACCAAATTTAGCTTGCGACTACAGAGTTCACATGTTTATCAAAAGAGCAGTAGGTTCTAAATGGATACAAGAAAATAAGGAATTCAAGAGGAATTAAATTTAGATAGTTTGACACTCTAAAAACCCTGTAACTGGAGAGAAGGGTCCATCTGTCTCTATGGGTAAAAAATATTTTCTTTAACTACAAATTACTATTCTATTATACATGGAATAAATATACCTAACCTTTGAGCAATCTTGATGTAATTTTGTTTTGAAGTTATAGCTATATACTAAAGTAAAAGGACTGTGTAATGCTATACTTAAAACTGTACAATTTTTGGAAACAACTCATGGCAAAACTGCTTCTTTGCATGTGGTAGATTGTCAAGGTAAAGAGTTCATAATTTCTGTTGACAATCATAATAGCCATTATCCAATCACGTATGGCTTAGTTGAGTAAATTTACAGATGTTTGCCTTGTTTGTGTACTAGTGTTTATGCAATACCTTGCATACTCTTGTATGACAGTACAAAAGAGTGTGATAAAGTGACTGATAACATTCATATTATTTTAGGAATATCGATGAAAAACTCTGACAAAGTCACAGCCCTTTCGGTATTTGCAGAATATTTGAATTTGTGACCTTTTCTTTCTTGTCAAAGACAAACTGTTCACTATTCATAAATCTTAAGTCAACATTTAAATCCATTTGTCAATATTTAGAAACTGTCTCCTACATCAATAAGAGAATAGATTGTCAGTTGAACTGCAAGGAAAGGTTGCTACGATAAAATATGATAAAGTATTGACTTTGAGAGTCTGGCTTATCATTAGTTCTGGGTAGATTGGACCAAAATGTGGAACTGAGATAAATAAGTTGCATTGCAATGGTACAGAGGTGCTAGTTTTAATTGTGGAGACAAATTTGTTCAAGTTGATTACTAGAAATCCTGAGAACTTTATTAGTCTTGATAACTTTTTATTATTATTTTTTTAAAATTTTATTTCATTATTTTTTTTTTTTTAGTCTTGAGAACTTGGGAAAGAGTTTTTTTGGATTTATTGGAAAGAGTTAAAAAAAACTGAACACCCTTGAAAGCTGAATGGCTAAAATAACTAGGGTTCAAGGGTCACTAGCGTTATTTGTCACTTTCTAATATTGAATATTGTATCATGACATCACGTCAAGTGGTACGACTGCAACCTGACCACTCGACCATCCCCCCTTAGCAGTCTCTGAATGGTACCTAAATATATTAGGAATTGGTTTATCATTTTCATAGTGGATTTTGTCTATTGATATTATTGTACAACCATAAGCCCTACTGGCTATAAAACACCCATAATGAACAAGAGCGCTAATTACTACCATTACAGGTGCGTAGCAGGGGAAGGGTCTGGGGAATTCTCCCCCTCCCCCCTCAATAATTTCAGCTGTTTTTGACATTTTAATGATTAAAAAACACGAATGTTTTCCTTCCAATTTCTTATGTGTTTTGTTTCCAAAAATATTTCAATCTTTTTCATTGTCCATAGTGTCATTGCTTGGGTTTCCATTGTTGGTAGTCTGATTATGATAATTAGTATAATTTTAGACTTGAATATAGAGTTTAACGCACTGTTATTGGTTGAGCAATCAGTGATTGTGAGATGATATCCACTGCCCGAGCAGTGATTATGAGGTTCTCAAAAGTCTGCTATAGTGGAAGCAATACTAAAACTGATATTCAAATTTAATATTATATTAAAACAATTATTCACCTCAGACTCAGGGATTATTTTGAATATTTACCTCCACTCCCGACTCAGTAAATATTCACTTATATTCACTTTATCTTCAGGGAATAATTGTTAAATATCCAAAGCCGTACTTATTGTTCCACCCGAGTGTTTTTATTAATATTTTATTACAACATTATAAGAATATGGACATTAATGGAAAACTGGGAAAAGATTACAACTACATTAAAATCTGCACTTGTCATGAACTGGAGATATAATCACTATACTTCTAATATTTATATTTCACCAATATTTATCATTTTGACAAGCTTTTTAATTTGAGTCTGAAATGTTCTAATCAAGATAAACCTTGTCAAAATACATGAAATGAAATCTCTAAATGCTTGACACTTTTAAAGATTAGATAGTCTCAATATAAAGTGTGAGGAAATGCCACTGAATTAATTTAGATCCAACTTTTAAATAATTACAAAGTAAAAGTTCATCGTTTTTGAACCTTAAGGTACAGGCATTTTTCATTGTAAACTGTGGAATACTCAAGACCTAGTTAAGAGTAAGAAAACTGGTGTAAAAATTGACAGTTTTAAGAAAGTAATTTAAAGCTTTCTCTATGTATTGATTATAATTTAATTAAATCATTAAAAATAATAATCATAATATTCAGCTGTGTGATTTCTACAGAGTGGCAGTCTTCCTACTGAATGCAGATGCAATTTAAAAGTTGGCTTTTATTTAATTTCATAGTGTAGGGAAGAAAACTGAAGAACCTTGAAAAAGACAGTATTTCAAGCACACAAGTAGCTCTGGCTAAATATGACAGTGAGCTCCAGAATGGAACCAGAGTGCATTGGTATAGTAATAATATTATTATTATTATGAAGCCTAAAATAAAGAATCAAGAATGAAAGCTGATAAAACATCAAATATCCTTGGGATGGCTTTTTCAAGGCAATTTTAGGTTTTCCTAGTTTTAGTCTTTATTCTATTATCTTAAGCTTTTCAACTGAAAATCTTTTAAATGTAATAGAAATACTCTCACTTGTGAGGATTTTTCCTAGCATTGTCTACCTGATCCTATTATTTCTATAGCTTCAATCATCTAGGTTTTTAATTTATCATCCAATAGAGATGTACTTTGAATAATTCAAAATTCTAATTATGTAGATTATCCCTAAGAAACAATTAATTAAGAAGATAAGAAGCAAAAGGGTAACGAAAAATCATTAAAAATAAAATTCCTTAAATTGAGATTGACTTTTCAAAATGAGGACATTTGGTAGATAGGATTAAATATTAATAGAAGGGGATGGGGCTTCAGAAAAACTCAAGAGATTCATTAAGATGGCAAGAATATTGAGAAAAATCCTTTGTATTAAGTAGATTTTAATTAAAACATTTAGAGGAAGGAAATTCAAAAACTCTCCTCTGTGTTGTATTCATCTATTCCAACTAGAATTGACAGTATCTCATTGCTGAACACTAACCTTCAGGCTAAAGCAAAAGATTAAGGCCTTTCTTTGGAATTAAATATGTAGAGTTTATGCAATTCTTTTTTTTTTTCAGGTTTAGGAAATAAAATAGCAACAAAGGAAAAACGTTTTTACAGGGGAAAACAGTGTAAAAATCGTAAGACTAAAGGCTAAAATTGGTCAGTGTTGACACAGAACAGCTGTAGAGGAAGAGATTCAAGCATCTGCTTTGAATAGTAATAATCTTATAGGAATATCATAAATATTGCTTACAAGAAATCATTCTTAACTAAGGGATAAAATAAACATGTACAAATTCAAGACCACCTGGGGCAAAGGCAAAAAAAATGATTGAATTTTATAAATATTCTAATCAAATTCATCAACTGATAAAGCCCAAAATTTGAACAACATTGAAAAACCATGGAAATTTTTTACATCAATTTTGCCACCAGTATTTTGCCAAAGTTGACAGGAAATTTTTGAATAAATGGACTGTCTCCCAGGTATGCAATAAACATTTAAAAGGAAATTATTTCTGCCTGACATAATCTCCTTTAAGGAGAAATGCTCTTCTGAATTACACCTGTTTGGAATCCACATCATTAGAGCCTTTATGGCCATGCAAAAGTGACAAAAATGAACATTGCTGTCACAATTGATGACAAACAAATAAATGCTGTAAGTAATTAATGAATCTAACAGTAAATTATTGTGGTGCTTATCAAAAAATTGGTTTTTAAAGAAGCATGTTAAGATGTTGTCCACAAGGTACATAATTTTGCTTTGGGCCTTTTTGATGGTTTTCAACTTATTAGGGGGAATTCTCCATACCATATGAGAGAAAATAATCTACAATTGCGACTGGCAATCTAGACTCTTTTTCACATATTAAGCAGTCTTTGTTCAAGAAAATTTTAAAATGTAGATATACAAGGAACATTGAAAAATACCTTGGTAATGATTTCATTATATATATTCTAACAATTCTTCCTGTTTTTGTGTAGAGGTAATAGAGTCGGTCCAATTAAAATGATTTCAGTGTTGAATGTTGATGAATACTGTTTTTCTTTACAACTGAAAACAACAGCTCTTAATAATGAAAAAGCAAATGAACAAAAAGGAATAGTTTTGGGTTAAAAGACAGTAAATTTAGCCTTAAATGAACTTCACAGCCTATAGGTCTTATAAAAGAGATTGGTCTTCATTCAGAAAAGTCTTCCTCTTTGCTCTTTCACACAACTCATCAAAACTGCACATTTATTTGACAGCCTCTTTCTACTTAAAGATATCAAATTGGCAAATTTAAGAATGATGAACTCAGGCAATGAGAACAGCTGCCTCTTACTCGAAAATATAGAATGAATGGGCGAAGAGACCCTGTGTAAATAGCTCATTGTTTACATGACAAAAACTAATAAAAATAAGTAACAAAATCGAATGGAATGCATATCAAATGTAGTTTTCAATCAACATTATCAGCTTAATTACCTTAGGTAAGGAAAGGTAACGAGTTCTTATTCCGAGTCTATCTAGCGCAGCGCATGTAGCTTATCTGTTCACTCGATAGCGTTAGGAATTTACAAGATCAACCAGAGTTCGAGTCGCAATACCCTCCTGACATGCCATACACAATGGGCTGCGTGGAAGCTCCTTGCCCGACTTTCGAGAATTCTCTTAATCAATCCCCATCGAACAGACCCCAACGATGGAAAATGTGTAATCCAAATGTCTTTTTCACACGCTTAATTGAGTAATGATGAGTACATTCATCATCTTTAAAGGTAAAGCATGCAAAAAATACCATTCATGGAAAAATATTCACACATCGTGGATCCATGAATGAATCTATCAACCACCAAAGTCAAAACATTGCTGGCTCGACGCACGAAAAATTGAACTGGATTAAAATTCACCATGTTGGGTTATGCCAGTCATATTCGTGAATCGTATAGCGGCTGATTGAGTCACCAAGTATAATACTATAATACTCGTACTACGCTCGGCGTCTTAGCGATTTGTGCTGGTCGACCACGACCCTTCTTTGGCTTTTTTTGCGGGAGACTCTTTAGTTTTAAGTCGAACGTCTGCAGTCATCCCTGATCTTATTTCAAACAATAAACACTCGAGGAGCGAAAAGGCAAATAGCCTTGACTCGCATTACATCCAGAATACAGTCTGACAGTGGTTAGGTCGTGTCAGATCTATGCAGAGTGAGAGGAATTTGACGTTTTCTTGGCCGCGAAATCCTAACGTCGGGCGCTAAATCTCTTGGTCCTGTTCGTATTGACAGAGGGATCTAGTTTGCTTGGCTAACACAGTCAACGACAAGAAACTGAGAATTGTACACAATTAGCCCTCTCGATATAAGAACAAAATTAAATAAGGAAAAGCGGGCATTAGTTTATTTCATTAAGAAGTTGAGGATATATTTTCACAAGGTCATTGGAGGACTCTACTAAATTAACACACTCCTCACAAACGCTCACCTACTATCTCGTTAAAACACACTACAACAGCCAAATGAATACTCACTTTAGCTATCATTGCGGTTTTTGCTCCTAGCCGGGAAGCCATAACACACTGGTTTGCCCCTTTTCCTCCGAAACCCATACAAAACTTCGTGCCAGTGATGGTTTCGCCCGCTTTTGGAAGCCGTGGAACATAGCTACAAGAAAAACACGCAAGAAACTGGTCAATGGAAAGTCGAAGGGGAAGCGTTTTACTGCCCAAAGAAACGGTGAACCTACCTAACGAGATCTGTCATGCAGGAGCCTACCACAACCACGTCGAAAGGCCCTTTATCTGCCGCCATTTCTCGCCGCCAATATAGAATGGTTCTCGAAGTCCTTCGTGGTGTTCGCCCGTATAAACCGGAAATAACCTCATGGCATATACCGCACACCACTTACAATCTAATACGACGGGCTCAGCGGTTAGCCTCGTTCTCATGTAAAACCAGGAAAACCTGGGAACTAATTTGAAGAGATTCTCCGCTGTACATGCCCGCGATACGCCGCCATTTTTGTTTTGCTTCAAAAGATTAAGAAAATTAAATATTTGTTGCTCTTGAAAAGGGGCAAAGATGCCTCTTTTCGATATTATTGGACTGGGTGGAGAGAAATTTGCTGTTATAATTGATATTGGATCGGCGTATACCAAGTAAGTTGGGGCTAAAAGCAGGGTTTGAGCCTTGTATCGATCAGTACGATATGACCTAGTTATAAACACACCCTTTCATTGATTATCAATTTGATGATAATCGATTAGAAGACATAGGGTGACAGGGTATAGTACTTCACATTTACTTACGATAACGTAATAAGAGTATGTCAACTACTGTATTTTCTCAAAAGCTCTTCACATGTTGCTTTGTTTCGCCCTACAATCAGTAAATTCAATCAGTCTCTTATTGATGAGTGAATTACAAATTCTGTATCACATCACAACACTAGATAATCACATCACATATCTGCATCACAGGGTTATAAAATTAATGATCAGCTGTTGTTGGTTTATGAATGTATGATGTATGATGTATGATTATTATGATCTTTAGGTGTGGTTTTGCAAAAGAGTCAGCGCCGAGGCACATAATACCCAGTACTATAACGCATACAGTTAATGGAACGGTATGGCAAGTGTATAATTAAGGAATATAAAATGTGTGCACATGTCTATGTATGGTGATATAAATATGCTGTCCATCACCAGCATGAGTTACACTCCACAATGTTCTATTATGTTTGATGCGCTTATGCACTGGTGTAGGGTAATATTGAACTGTAGAGTACAAGAGAAGCAAGCTTAAGACCACAAGGCGTAGCCGAGTGTTTATTTTTGCTTTTCGAGTAAAAAATACCCTACTCCAGGCATCAACATTGCTAAGATGTATTGAGATGTCTTAATTTGTTTTATGGGTTGTGATTATTTAGACAAGAACAGAACATGTCATCAGTGATGATGAGAAAAGAAACCCAGATGAACTCTATGCCATACTTAGGGATTTTATTCATATGATATACTTCAGGTATGGTCTGTAAATATCTAGTTCTTTTTAACAATAGACCTTTCCTGAATTGGCTTGACTGACCACGAAACAATGGTTTGAAGTCGAGATTGAACTTGATTCTTTTATTCATCAAGCTCAACCTCGACTTGAAACCATTGTTTCGTGACCAGTCAAGCGAATTCAGGATAAGTCTATTCTCACATTGACCACAGAGAAAAGGTTGAGCTAATATCCAATATACTCCTCAGCCTGCCTCCACTTTGTCTCACGTATACTAGTGTGCTATATCCATCTATTTATTAATTACTTTTAGTGTTCTCTTTTTTCTGGTAGATACCTACTTGTCAATCCAAGAGACAGAAGAGTTGTGATCTGCGAATCAGTTTTATGCCCTACTTTGTTCCGAGAAACATTAGCTCAAGTTCTCTTCAAGCACTTTGAGGTTTGTCAGTATTTCTATCTTGTCTCTGAGTTCAATCCAAGTAAAGGTACATGTGACTAGTTACACGTTTGTGCAAACTTTGTTCTTTTCAGGTGCAGTCAGTATTGTTTGCCCCCTGTCATCTTTTAAGCCTTTTCACTCTTGGTGTACCTACTGGTCTGGTGGTAGACTGTGGCTACAATGAGTCTCTTATATTACCAATATCCTCTTAGTGCTTGCTGTTTAGTCAAATGATTTTAGACTACTTTCTAGCTGTTTGTGATCATATATTTATGATTAACAGACATGTGTCAGTAAGCAATGGCAATCGTTGGCCAACATTGAGCAGCTTGTTGGCTGTTCATATTTACACAATTACCTTAGCTGTTATAATGGCTGCTTTTCTCCAATTCTTTATATATTTGTTATTAAGACGATTCTCAGTGTTATTGTATAATGTGTAACAGAGGATGCCATGTTTCATTGCCTTATCATTAGAAAATGATTTGTTATACTTAACATTCTATTAAGTCTACGAGGGAATCCCCATTCTTAAAGCTGTTGTAGGAATCCCCCTTGCAGCCAAAGCAATACACAAGTAAGTTTACATGCGTGGGTTTTATCGACAGGACAGAAAAACGACAAGGCCTCTACCTTTACAATTTTTTATTTAACTTCCTTTAATACTTCAGATTTTTAAGTGTTTCTTTTGTGTCACTGCTGCTCGAAACTTGTGGCAAAATTTTGTTGAATTAGAGTAAATCTATGGCTTAGTATTCAGGAAAATGTCAGTTTTTCCAAAGTACATGGCTTTATATCTCAAATACGCATTCAAAAAATTTTGGTCGCATTTGATATTCTGCTATTTGGCTCCAAAAGAATGTGTTTACAAAATATTAAGCCTAAATACATAAAGCTGTCCTTATGGTGAAAGGCCAAAAACTTTTTTTCCTGCCCTGTCCGTTTTATCTCCACTGCTAATGCTGTTCCAGTTGATTAAACATCAAAATTCAATATTAGGTTCAAGTAGTCATGATCAATAAACGAAAAGAAAAAATGCAACTATTTTGTTTTAGGCCAGCCACATTATAAATATTGAAAATGAAAATTAAACAAACTAAACTGATTCAACTTTAATCACAGGTATCTGGAACAGCAACTCATGGATAGAAGTTTGGTGCAGATTGAAAAGGGAATAAAACCACTCTCATCTGTCATAGGTAAGAGTTTTAGAATTAACAAGATATCCAAAAATAATTCAATCTACTCAGTCTCAAAATTATGAACCAATATACAAGTATTCTTAGTATTCAATTAATGCGATATTTGACAAAGGTTTTTAACATGTTTTTGCCATTAATTTAGGTGCACTTCCAGATGAAATTCTAGAAGATATCAAAGGTATAATAATAATAATAATAATAATAATAATAATAATAATAATAAATACATATTTTATCAGGGTAGGCCCGTCAGCAAAGCTGTTCAAATAATTTATGCATTTCAATTTATGTGAATTAACTCTTGCATTGAATTTATGCTTTTGTTACTCAATGTGCACTCATATTTTTTTAGTGCGCACCTGTTTTGTGGCGCCCAAATTCAGTGGTCCAAAGGATGAGCCCCGCCCTGCATCCATGGTACCCCAAGTGGATTACCCTCTTGATGGTGGAAGAATATTGAGAATAGAAGGACAAATCAGGTTGGTGTTTCTGATTTCAATGCTACCTGTCAATCATGTATGATAAGGGTAATGTGTTTTGTGATGTTTCATATGCTATCCTCATAATGGCTGACGAGTGCACGGAAATGAGTACACCCAGTCATCTTGCAAGGCTGTGCAAGGCTGCTCATTTCAAAATAAAGGTGGATAGCACGAATTCAGGTCAAAACAAAAAGTCAATTTCTTATACTTTTCTTCTATGAATGTATAATTTTTTATTTGCTTTTACATCTTTCAACTAATGACTGGGTGACCTGGTCTTTGTGCACTTGTCAGCAATTATGAGAACGGTATATAATCAATAATATTCTATTAAGGAAAAAATGTATTTAAGTGTCTCATCATCCTAGTGTTTTTGCACTAATTGGGGACACTTTCCACTCACACACAAAAACCCTTGTAGCATAGGAGAAAACAACACATCAAACAAACTCAATTCACACGTGGCAACCACAGGGCTTGAACCAGCTACCCAACTCATTAGACTCACAGCGATGAAAGATGTTCAATGCGCTAGCAGCAGTTTCCCACCATTTCAATCTAGCTAACCATTCTCTTTCTCACTTCATTGTTTTCGGTCTTGATTGTCGCCAGACCAAAGAAATGCGGCTTATTCACCTATTGGGCACTCTTAGTCTAATGAACGCTTTGCTTTCAACTAACCCTTTCTTTTGTCTTTTGATTGTTTGTTTTTGTTTCCTTGCCTACCTTGTTCTCATTGGTTTCTTTTATCTTATTCTATCATATAAACACTCCTTTCTACCTCTTTCTCTTTTACTTCAACAAAGTACTAGCATTCGAAACATCAGTTTTTTCATCTTTTCACAGTGTATAATTTACCTTTTTATCATTAATATTTTCTTTGTCCTTCCTTGCTTATAAATCTAGAATGATGAAGACAATTAAAGTTTCTCATGTAAATTCTCCTGTTACTCTTTTTTCTCCCAGAGAACAAACATTTGACATCTTGTTTGATGGTGATGAAGAAGAGAAGTCTATTGCTACAGCCCTGCTTGATTCACTATTACAAGTATGAAAGCACTAAACTTTAAGGGATGACCGAGAATGGTGCCTTATTAGCTACCTTATATTGAACTTCTCAGCCACTCCTGCCCTGATTTGAAGTTTTTCAAATTTGAACAACTATTTTCTTTTATTAATTCCAATAATATTCCTGTCCATTCTTTATAGTGCCCTATAGATACTCGCAAGCAATTAGCAGAAAATATTGTGTTGATTGGAGGAACAGTTATGACACCAGGCTTCAAGTAAGTGGACAGAAAACTGTCAAAAGACTTCATCCATATGATTGCAACAGAATTTCAATTTTCACTCTCAAATAATATTATTCTTGGTACATTTATCTTCTACTGTCAATAAAAAAAGCCCTCTGTATTTTCCAATAGGCATCGCTTGATGCAAGAGATTTACATCCTTCTTCAGTCTCCACAATACAATAACAAGCTGTTTATCAAAACTGTCAAGATGCATACCACTCCAGTTAATGCCAACTGTGCTGCTTGGCTTGGAGGTAAGAAGGATATTATCCTGTTTACATCCCCACATGACCATTTTAGGTTGATTTACAAAGGGAATTTCAAATTTTATAGATATCCTAAAACAACCTCTAGGTTGATCAAGGTCACAACATGGCTAACTCAAGGGTCAAATAAAAGATTAGCTTGATAGTTTTTGCAGTCTAGAATAGAATAGAGTCCCCGTTGCTCAGCTAATTGCTGTTAATAATGGACCAGAAGTGATACTGAGGGAGGAAAACTAAAGAAGCTGGAGAAAAACAATGGAGTGACCCAACAAACATACTTGACATGTTATGCCAAGTCCATCTAATTGAATCCAATCAAATTGATTGCATATATGTCAACCTTATTACCTACTCCTTTTTTTTGAGGAAAGAAAAGGATATTTACTAACTGTATGGTTATAATAAATGTTATTGACTAGTAAACGATTTACTTCAATGGGATTCTAAAAAAAGTGTTTTGTTCTTTTAAATACAGGTGCTATATTTGGTTCACTGGAAGTACTGGCTGACCGATCTGTTCTAAAAGAACAATATGCGCATGACAAGAAGATTCCAGACTGGTCCCAGTGTGACATCACAACAGAAACTGCTCCCCCAGCTGAAGAGCCACAAAGGCCTACTCTCTCCAGACGACAGACTAGTGGGATCACCAGTACACTAAGCAGTCTAAGCAGCAAGCTGTCCAGTCACATACTCAGCTCTGGAAGCAGTCGCCTTGGTTCTCCGCTAGGAAGCAGTAGGTTAGGATCTTCTCCATCAGGCTCTAGCAAGAGTAGCATAAAGGAAAGTCCAGCCGAGGAAAAGAAAGGAGAGTAATGTTAGATAGATATTAGAAAACTTTGTGGGTTTGTTTATAAATATTCAAATTATTTATTCATTTGTAGAACTGTCATATCCTAATATGGGACTCTAGTGCATGTATGAGCTATGACCAGTGCCAGTGCCGAAAAACCAATTGTTGCAAACTGAAGAAAATCTGGGGTCATGGATCGAAATGTCTGGAAATATTTCTTGAATCCTAAGCCCTACACAATAGATTTCAAGTATTAACTGCCATATTCTAGATTTCATGTGATTATTTCCAAACAAAACT